>NW_004955479.1:2679876-2681008 GCF_000276665.1 Chinchilla lanigera | reverse complement strand
TCTCTCTCTCTCTCTCTCTCTTTCCCTCTCTTTTTCCTATCTCTCTCTCCACACACACACACACACACACACACACACACACACACACACACACAATTTATTGGCACAGTTTAAAAGGTGACAATAAGGTAAGGTTTATTCCTTGACCAAAACCAAAAAATTGATGGCAATCCTTGTATGAGCTTTACAGTTTCAGCCATTATGAGCAGAACTCCGTGGTTTAACATACATTAAGAGGGCTTATGTGTTGGCAAAATTCAAGTTCAATATTGCTACATCATGAGCTGAGTAAGTGTGATAAGAGAATTTGCTTCCAGTGGCTATATTTATGGGTGCTTTGATATCAGATATATAAAGATTTTTCACTGCATAAAAGCTACAGGAAACAATAGCATAAAATTAGCATTGACTGGAGAAGCCCTGATGGAAAGGCAACTATTTAGAGACGTACCTGATTATGTCCAGTACAAGGTTATTTTCAGGTCAGTTCTCCAATAGCAACATCTGGTAAAGCAGGCTGCCACTTAGCTGTGTGGTCTCACCTGAAAAGTATAAACAGGAGAAATTATCTGGAGCTGTACTTTTCTAATGACTCATGAATGTGGTTCAAAGGGCTAGATGTGAAGGCCAGCCCTCGAGTGTGAGCTGCTCATTAGTCTCAAACCTAGAGTGAATCTCCATCAAGTTCTCTTTCAACTTGAAGCAGTGGATATAAATTTTTTCCCCAAATTCTATGTAATGTATTTTGTGAACACATAGTTTGCCATGGGAAATGTTTTCCTCTTTTCAGTTATATTATGTAAGTGAATCCTCCTGAAGATGGTGAGATCAACTGTTCTATGCTATAAAAAAATAATAAAGACACCTGTTAGCCTAAGTTGCTGCTTTCCCAAGAATGTGTACCAGTCAAGCAAGATGAAGTTTCTTTCTATCAAAAACCTTTGTTTACATTCAAATCCTTATTTCTGGGCTCGGGATTTAGCTCAGTGGCACAGTGCCTCCCTGACAAGCATGAGGTCCTGAGTTCAATTCCTGGTATCAAAAAAAAAATCTTTAATTCTTCCTGATAAGTGTCCTTGTAGCACCTATCAGAAAATTTCCTTGAGGGGGCTGGGGATTTAGCTCAAGGGCA
>NW_004955479.1:2654769-2679666 GCF_000276665.1 Chinchilla lanigera | reverse complement strand
GGGAACCGAACTCACAACCTTGCACTTGCCAGGCAGGCGCTTTTGCCGCTGAGCTAAATCCCCAGCCCTAAAATGTTCTTTATAAGGATGATTTTGTATTAGTAGGATTAAGAATGAGTGGACAAAGTTCTTGTCCTTTTTTTATCCTGGGCAGGGACAGGGCATTGACCCCTGTGCTTTGCTTAAGAACAGCTTGAGCCCCACTGAAGTTCTGAGACCTTTGGTGAGGGAGAGATGCAGAGCCACAGATAGCCATCCTCTCCTTTAGAGAGCACACAGTTCAAACTTCCAATGGCTTTAGATTTTCATAAGAGAACATTTGTCAAGTGTGGGACATCCCTCATCAGCTGAACTAGGTACATGATCTCATTCTTTGGCCGCCCCTAGGAAGAGTGTGTCTGTCTGGGTTTAGCTCACCTCTGCATCTTTGTCTTGCCATCAGCCTTGTCATTTTCTATCATTTCCAATTTGTTGTGTGTATATGATATGTCTGGGAAGAAAAATAAATGTGAGCAGGACATTTAATTAGGACTTGCATGCCTCTATCCAGCAGGGAAATCATGCTACTCAGAAGTTCAGTGTTTTGTTAGCATAGCTAATTTTTCTGGCCTACACTACTATTTTCCACCACTTGCAAGACTTTGAGACCATAACATACATTCTGCTTAAGGGAAGGAGAGCTTGACTAAATCTGAGGGATGGTATTTTCAGTATGAACATTTTGCCTTTATTTCTTATGTTAAGAAGAAGGTCTTCAGATTTTTACTACTATATTAAGACTTTCATAGCACTAGAGACTAAGACATTCCATAGATGCTACCTACTTAACTGTCCTATAAGTTATTCAAGTCTCATAATCAAATACTAATGAATAAGAGACAAACCTTCTCTGTAACTAATATGACATTGCTGAATTTATTTATTCACTTGTGTATATGTTACTTTCACTATGTGTTTGAACTTCATTTGTATAGTATAGAACATCTGTATGAAACACCATTCTCAGCTATCTCCTGAAGATTTATTCCTCAATATTTTATGTATTTTGTTATTTTTTTCTCCAGATTGTTGCCAAACAAAGATAAGCAATGTAGATTTTAAAAGTCATAAAATAAAAATAATTTTCTTTACAAATTTATTTTCAGAGTAATTGAAAATATCATAAATTATATTATAAATCAATTTATATTAAAATTGATTTTTTCACACATTCTTGGTTTTGATGTAATTTGTGTGGAATCAATTAGTTTATGAAAAACAGATTCATAGTATTAACTTGAATTAAATTCATTTGTAATAAATCATGACATTTTTAACATCACAATTGGAAATAAGTGATAAATAATTCTATACTATATGAATATTTTATTTAACCAAGGTAATTTACTTAGTTTTTCTTAAGAATATATTCAGAAAGAAACAGATTAATGCCTGCATGCTTACTTATTGTTTTTAAATATGCCCACTATGAGAAGTAATTAAAATACTTTAAAGGATGCTTTGGCAGAAAAAAAAATACACCATGTAGAATAGGATGTGATACTATCTGCACTGTATTTTTATGGATTGAAGCCCTGGCTGGCAATGGATCACATAAATTTAGGTAGAAGAGAAACAGTTCAACAATTCCAGAAATCTGAATCCCAAGAATATCTTTTCTTGATGGCCTAATTCCATGCTATCTTCTTTAAAAATGGCATCTGTACTTTCTTGTGAGATATAAAAAGAATGCCTTTGGTACATATTTCATGTATCTTATAACAATTATTCATATTTCACATTTTTCTCCTTAAATATTCAAATTTAATGTCATCAAAACTGTCATGTGTGCTTAAAGTACAGTTTTAAATTAATTCCTTTATTTTAAGAACCATGATACAACTTTGCTTAGTCTTTTCCATTAGAAAAATGGGAAATGCTGCTTCTGGCAAAAGAAAAAATTCATTTCCCATCTGCATCAAATAATGAAAACTAAGAAATGCTCACAGCTGCCAGGCTGTCCATTCAGCTCCCTGCGTATCCCATACAAAATATACATTTTTAAAAGGCAGACATATGGGCCTTAGATCATGTTTATGTAGACCCTGGTAAGTTAAATGCCAAAAATGTTCCTCCCAAACTATAGTTATATCTTTTCTTCTAATTTTTTTTTATTGGTACACTTTAGATATACATAATGATCACATTCATCATAGGAAATTTGTACCTGTTCATGATGTATCTTGCTTCTTTTTTACCCATTCCCCTCCCCTTCCTTCACACCTTCTTCCCCTCCTTATTTACAAAAGTTTTGTTTCCATTTTTTCCTTCTATTCTCTCCTTTTTCTTGTCCCTTCCTTCCTTTCCACTTCCTCCCTCCTTTGTTCTCCTTATTTGAACATTTTCATTTTCTTTCCATTTTCCAATATTTATTATACATTTTGGTCCTTACTTACATTTTCACTTTCTCACATCAAAGAAAAATTGCCATATTTACACGTGTCCAACTTATTTCACTTAAGAGTATGCTCTCAATGTGCATCTACTTATCTAGAATCATCTCAAGCTTAATCTTCGCTATGGCAGAGTATTACTCCATTACATATTTAAAAAACCTCACATTTTCTTTATCCATTCATTTATTGATGGGAAATTGGGTTGTTTCCAAGATTTAGCTATTACAAACTGTGCCACCACAAACATTGGTGTACTTATATCACTGTGGTGTTATCCTTTTAATTTTCTTGGCGAGATACCAAAAAGGGGAATAGTCTGGTCAAATGGAACCTCTTGTCCTAGTATTTTGCGAAATCTCCACACTGATTTCCACAGTGTTTGCACCAATCTACACTCCCACAAACAGTGGAGCGGAGGTCCTTTTTCCCCCACAGCCCTGCCAGCATTTGTTTTTAGTTGGTTTGTTGTTACACTCATTCTTTCTAGAGCAAGATGGAATCTCAGCATTAGTTTTCATCTCTCAAATGACTAGTGATGTTGAACATTTTTTATATATTTATTTGCTGCTTGCACTTCTTCATCTGAAAATTAGCTATTCATTTCAGATGCCCATTTTGGGACTGAGTCTTTAAATTTGGGGGTCTGCTTTTGTAAACTTATTCTTTACATATTCTTCTTTGTCTGAAGAGCAGCTGGCAAAAATTTTTCATCACACTATGGGTTGTCTCTTCACTATGTTGGTGATCTCTGTTGCTGTCCATAAGCTTTTTAATAAGATGAGATCCCAGTTGTTGATTCTTTATGGTAGTTCCAGTGCAATCATGGGTGTGTTCATAAAGTCTTTGCCTATACCAATGTCTTCAAGAGTTCTAGCTTCCAGCAGGTTTAGTGTTTCTGTTTTAGTAGTTACAAATTTGATCCATTTTGATTTTAGTTTAGTTCATGGTGATAAAGACCTAGTTTTAATCTTCAGCTTGTGGAAGGCCAGTTTATCCAGCACCATTTATTAAAGAGGTTCTTTCTTTCAGTAAAGATGTTTGGTTCCTCTGTCAAAGATAAACTGGGTGAGCCAGGTGTGGTGGTGCGCACCTGTAATCCCAGCACTCAGGAGGGGGCTGAGGCAGGAGGACCACTGCAAGTTTAAGGCCATCCTAGTTTACATAGTGAGTTCAAGGCCAGCCTGAACTACCTAGTAAGACTTTCTCAAAAAAACAACAACAGCAAAAAGATAAGGTGGCTGAGTATGTTTGGAGTTGTTTCTGCACCTTCAAATCTGTTCAACTGATCTTAAGTCTGTTTTTTTGTTTTTTTTGTTTTTTTTTTTTTGCCAGTGTCATGCATGCTGCTTTTATCACAGTAGGTTTGTCATATAATTTTAACTCAGGGATCATGATAGTCCCTGTCTTGCCTTTGTTGCCCAGAATTGCTTTTGCTATTCTAGGTCTCTTCTGGTTCCAATAGGTTTTTGGATTATTGTTTTTTAATTATGTAAGATATGCTATTGGTATTTTGATCAGGATTGCATTAAATCTATATAACAAATTTTGAAGTATGGCCACTTTCACTATATGTGTTCATCCTACCCAAGAACAAGGGATACCTTTCCATTTCTTCAGAGTCTCTTTGATCTGCTTTTTCAGAGTGCTGTAGTTTTCAATGTGAAGTTCTCTTACTCCCTTTGTTTGATATCTAGGCAATTCAATTTTTTTTTTTTTTATGTTATTGTGTAACGTGTTGTTTCCTTAATTTCCTCTCTCAGTGAGTTTGTTATTTGTGTAGGGAAATGTTAGTGATTTTTGAGTGTTGACTCTGTATCCAGCTATGCTACTGAATTTGGTTGTTAAATCTAGAAGTCTTTTGGTGGAGCTTTTCAGATCTTAAATATAGAGTATCATGTCATCTGCAAATAACAATAATTTAACTTCTTCCTTTCCTATCCTTATTCCTTTTATTTCTTTCTCTTGTCTAATTTAACTGGCTGATATTTCCAGAGCTATATTGAATAAGAATGATGATAGTGGACATCCTTGTCTTGTTCTTGATTTTAGAGTGAAAGCTTTCAGTATTTGTCCATTTAGCATAATATTGGTTGTTGGTTTGTCAGAGATGGTTTTTATCAGACTGAGGCAAAGATCATCCATTCCAATTTTCTTTTTCTTTCTCTCTCTCCTTTTTTGAGATGGGATCTTACTATATAGTGCAGGCTGGCTTTCAAGTCGCTTATGTAGCTCAGGCTGGCCTCAAATGCATCATGATCCTCCTACCTTAGCCTCCCAAGTGTTGGGATTATAGGTGTGAGCCACCATACTGGGCTGTGTTTAAATTTTCTGCAGGGATTTTTTTAATCAGTAGTGGGTGTTAGACTTTGTCAAAAGCTTCTTCTGCATCTATTCAGATGATTGTGTATTTTTGTCCTTTGCTCTGTTAATATGATTTATTGCACTTATTGATTTGCATATGTTGGACCAGCCCTGCAGTCTTACTTGGATATGGTGAATAATCTTCTTGATGATTTGCTGCACTCTGTCTTCTAGTATCTTATTGAGGATTTTTGTGTCTGTGTTCATTAGGGAGGTTACCCTTTGGTTCTCTTTCTGGGTTGGATTCTTCTCTGGTTTTGGTATCAGGGTAATGTTTACTTCCAGAAATGACTTTGGAAATATTGTTTCCCTTTCTGTTTCATTAAAGTGTTTGAGAAGTGATGGCTCTAGGACTTCTTTAGATTTCTTGTAGAATTCAGCATGAATCTGTCAAGGCCTGGGCTTTTCTTTATTGATAGGTCCTCCTGCCAATTATAACTCAGTTTCACCTCACCCTAACATTTGGAGCTGCTAGATGGAGCCAGCTCACAGCTGCTGTGAGTTCTCAGCTCAGCTGGCTCCTCTCCAAGATGGCTGCCGGCCAATCGCCCTCTCCTTGGGGTGTCTGACCCCAAATAACTCACAGCCCTTGCAGTCTGCTGCATCCACTGCTATATTCTACTTGTACATTTCTCCATGGAGGCCCGGGGATCACCAGGAGTCATCAAGCATCTGCCAGCTTGAGCTGCCCCTCTCATGCAGTGAGTCAGTGTTCAGGCAGAAAGTGCCCCTAGCCACCTCCTTCTTATGCGTTAAGTGCTCTCTCTCTCTCTCTCTCTCTCTCTCTCTCTCTCTGTCTGTCTCTCTCTCTCTCTCTCTGTCTCTCTGTCTCTCTGTCTCTCTGTCTCTCTGTCTCTCTCTCTCTCTCTCTCTCTGTCTCTCTGTCTCTCTGTCTCTCTCTCTCTCTGTTTCTGTCTCTGTAAGACAGGGTCTTGCAGTGTAGTTCAGGCTGGCCTGGAGTTCACTGTGTAGCCCAGGCTGACCTCAAACTCACAGCAATCCTTCCGCCCCAGCCTTCTGAGTGCTGGTATTGCAAGTGTGGGTCCCCGTACCCAGCTGAGGTCTCTCTCTATGCTCTCCCCTTGGACTTCAATTCTTGCTTCAGATCCTTGCTGGTTCCTAGGGATCCAATTCCCTCCTACACTTCCTCACATTTCTGTATTCCAGTGTCTGGACACAAAGCCCTACAGAGGCTGTTTCTCTGCTGTTTACCATGCCACCATCTTCCCAGATGTCCTTGTATAGTTATATCTTATGTATTAAGGGAACTCATAAATATTAATACATCAATTATTGATAGTTAATATATTCCATTTAACTACAATTGTCTTCTGTTTTGGTGGTGGTGGTGTTTATCTTTCCACTGAGGTGTAGCTTACATGAAACATGAGAATAGTTGCCCCTTGAGCAATAGAATTAGGGGAACCTACCCCCCATGCAATTATGTATATATATGTATATGTACAACTTTTGACTCCTCAAAAATTTAGATCCTAATTCCCTGTTGTTGATTGGAAGCATTCTTAATAACATAGTCAATTAAAACAGTTTATATTTTACACATATTATGTATAGTGAAAAACATATGAACCATGACAGATCACTTCCTACTGCCACATACAATTTCCTAGAGAAGGAATGAAGAAGGGAGGACTGTTCATGTGAAGATAAGTGCTGGCATATGGGTTTTTTTAAAGTACTGTATACAATGTTTTTTGTCCTTTTAAGACAAGGTCTCACTATACAGTTCAGGCTGGACTTGAGCTCACTTTGTAGCCTGGGCTGGTCTCAAACTTGTAATGATCCTCCTGCCTCAGCTTCCCAAGTGCTGGGATTACAGGAGTACACATTCAAAACATTTTTATTAGTGCACGTTTGCAATGTAGACTAGTGATGTTCATTTTGCAGAACTGGTAAGTGCGTATAACATATATTGACAGTTTTCCATCCCTTTAGCCAGCTTTCCTCCCTCTCCCGTTACTTCCTTCGCTCCCCCGCACAACACATGTTTAACTCAAACAGTTAAATATTTCATGTTTCTCCTATGTGCAAAACCTAAAATAACAAATATATGAACAAATAAATTACAGATGATGGGAAGATAAACTCTTAGAGACAGGGAAGAAGATGAGGCCAAGAAGGGTAGAAAGGAAGAGGTGGGTAAGGGGATTGTTTCCTGTAAATAACATAATTTTATTCTTCCTAATGGCTGAAAAATATTCCATCATGAATATATACCACATTTTTCTTTTCCTGTTCATCTCTTGACAGGCATCTTGCCTGTTTTTACAGTTTTGGTATTATAAATCATGCCTCTAAAGACATAGTTATGCATGTATAACTATAGCATAATGCCTTTAATTCTTTCAGAAATGTACCTAGCAGAGGAATAACTCAGTCAGATACTGTTTGCACTTTTAGATTTTTGAAGAGTCTCCATACTGATTCCATAGTGGTTTTGCTAATTTACCTGCCCACAGATAACGCAGGAGGGTTCTGGTTTTCCTGCATCTTTGCCGGCACCCAGTTTTCCATGTGGTCCAGATGGTCATCATTCTGACGCAGGTCAGGTGCAGTCTTGGTTTTGATTTGCAGTTCCCTAATGGCCAAAGATGTTGAACATTTCTTTTTATGTACATACTGGCTGTTTGAATTCTTTTGGGAAGCATCTCTTCAGTTCATTTGACCATTGTTTGATTGGGTCATTTATTTGGGAAGGATTATTTTTTTGAGTTCTTCATGTATTCTAAATATTAGTCCTCTGTCAGTATGGTTGCTAGCAAAGTTTTCTCTCATTCTGTAGGTTGTCTGTTCACTCTGTTCACTGTCTACTTTGCTGTGTAGAAACTTTTTAATTTGGTGCAGTTCTATTTGTTGATTTATCGTATTATTTATTGTCCTCTCTGAGTTCTAATCAGGAATTCTTTTTGTGCCTCTGGCTTCCAGTGTCTCCCTATGTTGTCTTTTGGTAGTTTCAAATTTTGTTTTTTTAAATCTATGCCTTTGATAAATTTTTTTTATTGTAGTATAGAGTGAAGGATAAGGACCTAGTTTCAGTGAATAACCAGTTCTCCCAAAGCATTTGTAAAAGAGTCTGACTTTTCTCTAATGTATGTTTTTTGTCCCTTTATCAAAAATCAGGTAGATGTGGGTACATAGGTTGTTTCTGTGTCTTTTGCCTATTTTTATATATTTCTTTGCTCTACATATCTGTGTTTGTGCAAATACCATGTTGTTTGTGTTACAGCTTTGCGATTGAATGGAATTGGTGTTGCAGTGACTCAAGTTTTGGCCCTTTTGCTCAGGAGTGCTTTGACTCTTCCAGGTCTTTTCTGGAGTTTTTCAACTCTTCTGTGTGAATTAATCATCTCATTTGCAAGTAAGAATAATTTGACTTCTTCCTCTTCTATGTGTGTCTCTTCTTTCTCTGACCTGATTTTTCTGGGTAAAGCTTTGAGTGCTATATTGAACCAAAGTACTGAAAGTGGACATCTTTGTCTCATTCTTGGTACAGCAGAAATGCTTTAGTTTTTCTCCATTCAGTGTGATTTTGGCTATGGGTTTCTCATGTATGGTTTTTTCAGTCTGATATAAGATCCTAATACATACTTTCACCAGTTTCTTTTCATCCTGAAGAGATGTTGGATTTTACTGAAGACTTTTGCTGCATCTATTGTGATGATCACGTGACTTTTATCCTTGGTTCTATTTGTGCACTGTATCACATATTGTTTTACAAATGTTGTGCTGTCTGTTATGGTGAGAGTTCAAATGTGCCCCCAGAGTCTCATTTTTCAATATGAAAGGTGACGGGATCATGAAGATGTTATACTCACCAGTGGATTCTTCTGTTGGTGAGTTCATAGCTGAAGGTGACGAGGTGAAGCCTGCTGAAGCAGGTCAGTGGGGTGTGACCTAGAAGAGTATGTATATGTTCCTGGCTCCTCTTGTCACTCTCTTTCCTTCCTGGCTGTCATTGAAAAGGTTTCCTCTGCCATGCCCTTCTGCCATGCCACTTCTACCCCGAAGCCAGTCAACCATGGGCTGAACTCTCCAAAATCATGAGCCAAAGCTATGAAGGTGTCATGCATTTTGTCCCAGCAGTGAGAAAGTAAGTTGTACGACATTCTTGCACCCTTGAGATGGATGAAGCTTGGTCACAGTGTGTGATTTGTGATTTTTTTCAATAAGTTGTTGAGTTCTCTTTGAAAGTGTCTTGCTTAGGATTTTTATATTTTATGTTCATCAGTGATACTGTCTCATAGGTTTTGTTTTCTTTTTTTCTTTTTTGAGCCCTTATCATGTTTTGGTAACAAGATAATGCCAGCTTCATCAAATGAGTTGGGAAACATTCTTTTCCTTTCAATTTCATAAAAATATTTGAAAAGTTTTGATATTAATTCTTTTTTAATGATCTGGTAAAATTCAGTGGTAAATATACTGGGTCCAGGGCTTTTCCTAGTCATAGATCTTTTATTATTGCCATACCCACATTTCTTGTTATTGATATATTTACCCTTTTTCTATTTTCTTAGTAAAACTTTAGTAAGTCATATGTGTCTAGGAATTTATCCATGTCTTCAGCTTTTTGGAATACGTGTTGTCAAAATAATGTATATTAATCCCCTGCATTTCTGATGTGATTTTACCCTTTTGCCTTTAGTTTTCTTAATTTGGGACTTATTTCTATTTTGGTAAGTTTGACTAAGGACTCATCAATCTTGTTTATCTACTCAAAGAACCAACACTTGAGTCATTGATCCTTTGTAATTTTTTAGTTTTGATTTATTAACTTCCAGTCTGATCTTCATTATTTCTTTTATTTTACTACTTTTGTGAATGATTTGTTCTTGCCTGTCTAGGACCTTGAGATGTTTCATTATACTTCTTATTTAGGATTTCTGTTTTTCTACTATATACATTCATAGCTATAAACTTCCCTTGTAGAACTGCTTTCATGGTGTCTCACAGATGCTGGTACATTTTGTTTTCATTATAATTTGAGTCTAGAAAATTTTTAATTCTTCATCTGATTTATCTAATGATACATTAATAATTCGAGTGAATTATTAAATTTCCATGTGTATATGTAGTTTTTGCTGTTGTTTCTAGTTTTATTCTATTGTGATCTGAATGCATGAGGTTACTTCAATTCTTTTTTATTTTTTAGACATGTTTTATGACCTAAAATATAGTCTATTTTGAAGAAAGTTCCATGGACTACTGAAAAGACTTTGTATTTTGCTGCTATAGGATAAAATACTATAAAGATCTGTTAAATTCATTTGATCTATAGTATAGTTTAACTCTCATATTTCTTTTTGTTTGTTTGTTTGTTTTGTTTTGTTTTTTTCCAGTACCAGGAACCAAACACATGACCTTGCACTTGCCAAGCAGGCGCTATGCCGCTGAGCTAAATCCCCAGCCCCAACTCTGATGTTTCTTTGTTGATTTTGAGGAGGGATCTGATTAACCTATTTGTAGGGGTGGGGTACTGAAGTCTACCACCAAGCTTGTGCGTATTTCAAGTAATGCTTGTTTTATGAAATTTAGTGTCTGCGTTTGATATATATATATATATATATATATATATATATATATATATACACACACACACAACTGTCATTGCTTCTTGGTGAATTGTCACTTCTTCTTGGTCACTTCTTGCCTTTAACAGTGTGTGGTGGCCTTCTTTGTCTCTTCTGACCAGTTTTAGTTTAAAGTCAGTTTTGTTGGTTACAAGTACAGCTATTCCTGACTGCTTTCAGGCTCTAGCTGCTTGGGGTATCTTTTTCCATCCTTTCACTTTCAGTCTACATATGTCTTTGAAGTTGAATGTGTCCCTTGCAGGCAATGTATAGATAGGTCTTGTTTTGTGATCCAATGTGCTAGTCTGAGTCTTTTAATTGAAAAGTTAAGACTATTTATATTTATAAAAATATGACAATTATTGTCATTTTGTTGTTTTCAGTATTTGATTTTTTTCCCCTGTTTTTCATTCATTTAACTACTCTCCCTGTGAAGTTTACTTTTTCTTTGGCTTTGTAGATGTGGTCCAGATTGCTTCTGTTTAGGAGTCCCTTAAGTATTTTTTTGCGAGGCTGGCTTGGTGATCAAGAATTTCTTCAGCTTATCCTTCCCATAGAAGTTCTTTATTTCTCCTTTAATTTAATTTTTTTTTGGTACAGGGAATCAAACTCAGGACCTTGTGCTTGCCAGGCAGGCGCTGCACCACTGAACTATCTCCCCAGCCCTCCTTTAATTTTAAAGGTTAATCTTGCAGGATATAGTAACCCAAGTTGTTAATTATTTTCTTTCAGGGCTTGAGAAATGTCATTCCCAGCCTTCCTGGGCTTTCAGATTTCTCTAGACATTTGCCATTATATCTAGCAGATTAGTCACATTCTGAGTGTGTCTGCAGATGGTTAACACATAGGCCACAAAGTGAAAAGGGAAGACCCACCCCGGTGTGGGTGGTACTGACCTTCTGGTTTCTTATAAATTTACAAATACAAACATTCTCTTGCTTCTAAATAAATGTAGGCCTTCCATTTGTTTTGAAGAAGGTGGGACATGGTTGCCTTATGCAGTGGAGATTGAGTATGTGTATATGAAACCAAATTACAATCGTCTGCTTGTATAACTCTACAAGCCTGTGATTTGAAAATTTGCAGGATTGTTTGAGGAAAATATATAACCAAGGTACTGGGAAGTGTTTAACAATATGGGCTTCACAGTCAACGCTCTTAGATACTTGTCTCTGCTCATTACTACCCGGGGGTGATAAGCAGTTAATTTCTTTAAACTCAGCTTTTCCATTCTTACACACAGGGCCTACTTCCCAGGGTTGTGAAGAAGGTTACATAAATAGTTTTCCAAGAGCCTGGCACATAATTGTCTATATATTGTAGCTTTAATTATTTTAAATATTTTGAGGGCCAGTTCTTGCATTCACTAAACTAAAAAGTATCATTTTATATTATGTTCATATCCTTCCAATTTCTAGGTCCTGCAAGTAAATCTAAGAAACTCACTTGAGATCAATTTAAGTTTAAAAGACTTAGAGCTAACTCTCAGACCAATTAGACCTATGGAATTGTGCCGGAAATGAACACAATAGAAAATACTCTTTGCAACTGCTGTTGTTCTTGGGGAGTTGTCAAAAGTCATTGCATCAAAGGAGATAACCCAGAGAATACCCTTGCAGCCTGTGAGGGACAAAAAAAGTCAAGCCCAAGTGATTTTAATGTCTTCAAGCCTTTGAGAAGGTTTTGGGTTTTTATTTTGTCTTGTTTTGTTTTTAAGTCTCTAAGTTGAATGGCTGCTATGGTCCATGGGAAAAGACAGAAGAGGTATGAAGACACTGAGCAAGGACAGAAAGGGCTAGTGGACTTTATTAATTTTGTATTATTGTAAACTATAGAAGATTCACTTTTTTCTTCTAATGCAGTTATAGAGAAAAAAGAGAAGGTAAAGCACCAGGATTTATTAATCAACTAATATAATGAGCACTCAAATAAATGCTTTGTTTATACTATTTCACTTAATCTTTTGCATTGATTATAAATAGATGGCTCGGATGAGATAGGCAGAACATACAGTGGTAACAAAATTCAGTGGTTTAAAGCAGCGAGATTTGCATTCCGGGTGATTGTCCTGGCTGCTTGTCCTCCACAGTAGCATAGACTTGCAATCGATATCATATGAACACCTGCTTCCAAAACTGTACCAGAAAAGAGAGGCATTTCTGTAAACTTCTGCAATGCCAATGAAGGCCTCTTCCCAGAAATGACTACTTCCGCACACATCTCGTCAATCAGATCAAGTAACAATGTCATGCATAAACGCAGTGAGGAAGAGAATGCAATTCCCTCACGTGTCCCAAAACACCAGAGACAGAATACTGATGAGAAGAACTGACGTCTGTCTCCAAAGGTCATTTCCTGTTTTGAAGATAAGGAATCTGAGATCATCGAGACATTAACAAAATAACCTTGCTCGTTTATGGTATATTGAAATGCAGAGCCCCCAAATCGGTATTCTTTCTATTGTATTATGTTGCTTCAGATGCATTCACTTTTACATTTGTATTAATGCAGTAAATAAAGCAGGTCCATTTTCCACGTGAGTCAGTGTCACAGGGAGCATTATACCTTTTCTCTTTCCAGACAAACACAGATAAGGGCATCAGTTCTAGAAGAGCTACCAATATCATGATCATGTACTTCTGTTATTGATATGAAACAAAATATTTTCCATTTTATAGTGCTGATTTTATTTCTTATTTTGGTTTTAGTGTTGTTTTCTAAAGGGCTTTAGCACTCATAAGTCCTGAAGGAACTGCCGAGATGCACTTACGGCACAGTAAAATCCATGGCATGCAGTTCAGAGAAAGTGCGCCAATTAGGCTAAGAACATTTTCCAGATTCAAGGGAGTCTCTGAATTTAGAGCATGGTCAATGGATCAGTGAAGATAGTAGTTCAAAGGGACTGGTCAGTTTAATAAAATAAGTACCTTGGCTACCCATTAAATTTGCCTTTGTAAATAAAGTACAGTTTCCCTTTGATCTTGTAACGATAATTTAGCACGCTATACATAGCACAGAGATGAAAGTAGATGAGGTTGCTTAAAATGAAATATGCCACTGAGTGATATAAAGCTTTCGAACTCTTCCGGGCAGAAATAGAAGTAATCTTGTAAGTAATGTCCTTGCTTTGTAATATTTTCCTTGAGCATTTGGCATGAATTTTAGGTTATTTTTATTAATATAAATCAACAAAGGGCACTGCAGGGAAAATGTTATAAAAAAAGAGGCAAAATTTGATGAACAATTTATAATAGGCTGTGTATATCCCCGTTTCTTTACAATTACATCAAACTTTCATATTATATCCTCAAGATTTTTTTGTCAGTCTCTTCTCTGGCAGGGACATTAAGTGTCTTAAATTTGATATAAAAAAAATGCCCCTCTACCACACATTTCACCTTTCTGTAGCTGCATGGCATGACTTGCCTTTTTATTGGCAGAGGGTGGTACAATAACAAATGAAAAACATAAGTAAAGGACCGATCGTTGCGTTTTCTATTTGAAAGATCCACTGCTGACACCCGGTAGCTTTCCTCTGGGGCGTTTCCCTCCTCAAATGTCAAGTTTATCTTAGTTATCAGTACATGCAGACCAAGGTTTTTACTAATATTTAGCTTACATTCTGAGATTTGGCATTAGTAGAGGATTTTAAATGACTGAATCTCTGTTGGGAGAATTTTCAGCACAGGCAGCAGAGGGGTGGAAAGAGAGGGTTGGACAGTGAACAGCCACCAGCTTCCTCTGTATGCATTTCGCCTGTTTGGAAAGCTAACCTTGACTGATGTACATCGTATATATAATGGGCAGTCACATTTTATAATATTTTTAAAAATTTTTAGGGTAAAAATCTCTGCTTTTTAAAAACCCTATGCTATCTATAAAGACTGAGTTTTCAGGTTTTATTATGTAAATAATAAAGAATTTTTCTTTAACAATTTAAAAATGTACCTATTTTCAACTGGGTCATTGTCATAAACAATGGTTTTCATTTTTATGTTTAGAATTTATTTTAAAGAAATCTTTGTCAATATTTGACTATATGTCTCCTGACATTTAAAATAAAATCTATGTTTTAAAAATTATTAGAGTAACATTCCCAGCTATTAGAACAGTGAGGTAGGAGGACCACAAATTCAAGGCTACCCTTCGCAATTTGGTGAGGACTTCTGTCAAAATATACAAAATATACTTTCAAAATAAAAATGTAAAAAGGTCTCCTTTCAAAATAAAATGTTAAAAGAGCTCAGGGTATGGCTCAAAGGCGGAATGCTTCCCTAGAATCCAAGGCCATAGGTTCAATTCCCAGAACTGTACAAAAAATAGAGAAGAAAATTATATATGGATAAATGCAGTTGTATTACTATATCTGTAAGCCAGAGTGAGAGAAAAATGTGGCTATCTAAAATGCACTTGTTCTACTTCTCAGCACCAGTGAATATGGTAGCTTACACAGATAAGGAGACTTGGCAGATGTGCTTAACCCTAAATTACTTGCAATGGGGAGATTTTCCTAGATTATTCAAGTAGGCCCATCCTAATCAGCTAGGTTCTTGAAAGAACCTTGCTGGAGGAGGAGAAAATTGGAGGGAAGAATGTTCAGAGAGGTCTGGGGAAGGGCCCAGAATAAACAAGTTAGATGGTCTCTACACTCTCAAAAAGGCAAGAAATGGATTATCCCGAGCTTCCAGAAAAGAGCAGCTCTAGTCGCATCTTGATTTCAAAATGTAAGACCTGTGTTAGACTTCCGAACTCCAGAATTGTAAGATAATATAATTGTGTGGTCTCAAATCACTAGTTTATGGTAGTTCGTTACAGTGTTAATAGAGAAATAATAAAGGTTGTGGTACGAGGATGAGGTACTAGGATGAACCATGCAACATATTTTGTTTGTTTTTGGTACCAAGAATCAAATTCAGGACGTTGTGCTTGCCAGGCAGGTGCTGTGCTGCTGAGCTATACCATTAGCACAAGCAACATATTATATATCAGCACTTTTTTGTTTTCGGGTACTGGGGATTGAACCCAGGGAAATGCATGCTAGGAAAGAGATCTACTACTGAGCTGTTAACCTCAGTCCTAACTCTTTTCCTAAATTAGAGAAAAATAAATGTGTAAGAATGCAATTTAATAATAAAAATTCTGAGAAAACTTCTTATGTAGTAATTTCCTTTAATTACTTTTTAAATGAAAATAGCTTTAACTTTTCTCATTAACTGATAATTTAAGAACATTAACACAAACACAAAACACAAACCCCAATCAAAAAGTTTAACCCTTTGAAATCTCACTATCTTGAGGAAAATATTGACATTTTGATGATTTTATGGAAACTAGAAATAGTGTATCTTCATACCCAAGTGATATTTCACTTAGATACAGAATTTTAAGTAAGGATTTCTTAGAAGGATTTTGATGACATTGTCTTATTGTTAGTCTTTCAAGGTGAAGTACAGGATATCAATTAAATTTGAACTATAGATAAAAGAAACAGTGACAATATTGTGGCCTGGGACACACTTGTACTAAAACAAATTCATAGTTTATACACAGTTTCAATTTAACTAGACATTCTGTAATTTTATTTGCTAGATCTGGCAACTTTACCAGTATGACTTGGCTGACTATATTAAGGCTGAAAAACTAAAAATACAGTCAGAAGCTCTGAGCATGCATGGGTTACTGATACTGGGCTCTGCTGTAAGGTGAGATGGACTGATTATTGAAAAATCCTTTGTGACTTTTTAAATCTTTTTTCATGAGCTGGACAGATTGCTCTAAGAGGAGCCCAGTGAAGGAAGAATGCGGGTATCGTGGCCTCTCTATTCAATACTTGGTTGCACTCTGATCTTTTCACTGTCCTGTTTTTGGGAGAGAACCCATTGTGTCGACTGCGTCTTTCTGGTGATGTCAGAGAGGCGTGTCTCCTGCTGAGGACTGGAGAAGAGGCTGAGTTACGGTCAGGATAGCTCAAGTGGCTGTTAGACTTGAGCCTTATTTCAGATAGTTTAACTGGGTCTGGCCAGCTCCAGAGGTACCTGGTGTTGCTAAATTCTATCTGTGTAAGTACACAGCAGTGTAAACTAGGTTATTTTTAACTTTCCTCATTCCTTGAATCTGTCTTTCTCTAGCCTCCTAAATAAGTTCCTGTGTACTTATCCAATTGCTTTTCTAATACTTTGCTTTTGTTTTTTCCTGTTCTTTCCATTCTTGTAGATTTACTTTTTTAAAAAAAATTCTTTTCTTTAGTTTTGATGTGGGGAGGTTAGAAAACTTTACCCTCTGTATTCTCATATCTTGTTGAACCCAGTGGCCTTTTAAATACTGAGTTTTAACTACGCAGTTAAAAAATAGACTCTCCGGGCTGGGGATTTAGCTCAGCGGCAAAGCACCTGCCTGGCAAGCGCAAGGTCGTGAGTTCAATTCCCGGTACCAGAGAAAAACCAAAAAAAAATAAAATAAAAAATAAAAAATAGACTCTTGACTGTCATGTTTCTCCTACAAACTTTCTGATATATATCAAATATCTCAATTTTTACACTATAAATTTTCCTCTTAGGACTACTTTCATTGTGTCATAAGTTCCAGGATGTTGCATTAACATTATCATTTAGTTGTAGGTACTATTTAATTTCTTCTTCAATTTCATTTGTGACCCTGTTGTTATTCAGTAGGGTGTTATTTTGTGCTTCTCTGTCACCCAGGACAATAGTTGGTGAAGAGCAGGCAACTAGTATGTATCATATTTTGTCATTCTAAGACACATAGCTTGTCATATTTTACACTGTTAAATTATAATTCTTGGCATCTTCTCACGTTAGTTAGGCACCCCTTGGCTCTTATGTATCATTACCTACATAAGCTTATTATTCCTGCCTCTATAAGTGGCAAGTCAATAAATATGTCAATCACAAAGGCATTCCAGGACCATTTGGAAGCAGAAGTGTGACCCCCCAATTGATGTTTGCAGACAAGCCTTGACATATTTTAGTAAGATTCAGAATGTGCCATTTTCAAAAGTTAGAGAAAAGATGTCACTGGCTTGGAATAAAATCCTGTATCATTTATTACAAATGCTGCAGTCTCAGTGCTGTTGATAGCACAGCGGATATGATTTGTGGAATCACATCAGCACCAATGGCTCTGAGTAACAAGTACAGTTAAACTGTGAATGTGAGATAGTATTAGAAATATTTTTTATGATTTATCTTCCTTTTAAGGTAAGTTCAAGAAGCTATAGGATAGAAATCTTCATTTAAATAAGCCTAGGAGGAGCTCTTAGTAAGTGTAAAACAAAACTAAGAATTAAATTTTCATTTTGGAGAATGTAATCCAATAATAGTGTCATATTTCAACTAGCAATATTTTCTGTTTATTAACAGGATATAATCAATGTTTCACGTAACAATAGGAAGTTAGAATAGATTAAATGCAGTATTTATTAATGGTATATTAAAGGTAGTAAGTCCTACAAAAACACATCAGTTTGTGGAGTTAACAAGGCTTTCCCAAACCTAAGTGACTGTGGAATTATGTTTTACATATTAACCCTTAGAAGTAATGATCAGTGGACTCCACTGGGATGCTCATTTTGTGGTTACAACTACAGAATTTCACCATAGGATCCAATCTCAGGTGGGAATTGATATTGAATGGGAATGAGAATAGTGAGCACCTGTCTCCTTACCATCTGTTTGTCTTACTAATTTTCTTATTTCTTTTGTTCAGGAATTGCTGGCACAAGAGGGGTAGAAAGAACTCAGGAATTAAGTGCATCCTGTAGAATTTCGTTTCAAAAGAAGTTCAATATGTGCCACATTTAGGGTTTCTGTTATTAAGAAAAGAAATAGTAGGCATGAAAGTCACCTTTTAAATAAAGTAAGTTTAGAAGAAACATGAAAGTGTTGCATGGAGGCACCTCATAGCAGGAACACAGCCTAACGTGATGGCTAAACTGCGTGTAGAAGAAGGGTGGAGAAACAAAGAGAGATGAACCCTTGGATAGTGAGCCCTGGGGTGATCTACAGTTGACTGTATTTTCCCTATCTCCACCACAGCACTTTCCACAGTGAATCTCCCAGTATTTCTATCACGACTTTTGAGAGGAGACTTATACAGAGTAATCCTTCCCCAACTGGAATTGAGGGAGTTTATTATTATTATTATTATTATTTTGTATCGGGAATCAAACTCAGGACCTTGCACTTGCCAGGCAGGCACTTGTGCCACTGAACTATATCCCTGGCCCTGCGGGAGTTTAGATTGACACAGATCAGAGCAAAAAAATAAAGAGTCCTTAGAGTGGCCAACCAGCCCACAAAATTTGATATTAGTCTGATTTAATGCATTAACAGAGCTTTAAAATCTGTAAATGAGAAAAAGGATGGAGCTACAGTAGAGGTATGGAGGATGAAAACTACAGAAGCACAGGGGGGCAGCGCCCATCCTGCCTCCATCCAGGTGGAAAAAGTCCTGATCCAGTGCACAACCCATTCCACATGTCTGGGCAGATAAACCTTTCATGTGGAAATGGATTTTGTGACATCTTGAGGGCACTTATTCCTTATGCAGAAACATTCTGTCAGAGAAATATTCCTAACTTCTATTTCCCCTATATATTCTTTCCCACATTAGGAAAAAAGTCCCTTACAACAAAGGAAACTTATCAGAGATGGCGTCTTAGTTACTTTTCTCATTGCTGAGACAAAATACCTAACACCCAAAAGTTAAGGGAAAGTTTATTTCACTTACAATTTGTAGATGTTTGAGTCCATAATGGGCTGGCTCAAAGGCACAATGGTGCATGGCAGAGAGACAACTGTTCACGGTGGCAGAAGTCAGCAAAAGTAACAAGCAGACAAGAGAGAGGGGACAAGCCTCTTTCAGTCCCTTATACTGTATGCAGGCTATCCATCCTAGGTGGGTGTAGCACTCACATCCTTAATTCCAGGGTTGGACCATAGATCCATCGCAAACTGTAGATTCAGCTGCCTTCGAAAAGCAGACCTTGCCGATAACTGCATGAGGCTTTAGGGGGATGTCTAGACACAAACCATAACTGGTTGCATTTTAAGTACGCACACACACACACACACACACACACACACACACACTGTATTGAGTGCTCCCTCATAGAAGAGCAGTCTACTGTCTTGGAAATGAACCTTCCCATAGGATGTATGGATAAAACTTGGTTTTCTTCACTGCCCTGCAGTCAGAGCCCTGGCTGTGGAGAAAGCTGGGATTGATCAGTTATATCAGCAGGAGGATTAGGTAGTCTAATTCATTGGAGAAGTATTATCAAATGTACTTAATTGAATAGCTACAGCTAAGTTTCTTACATAGCTTCCATCAATAACAATACTTACAATTTGAGCCCCACCTGTTTGACTTCATGTTGTCTTTTATTTGGTATAAAATTTGGCAGAGAAGGAAGGGATGCTATCTGTCCTTTAAATCCTGACAGCTATAAAGGATTATTTTATGCTAATGTCATTAATTCTCCAAATCATATGCTATTTCTTTTAGTTCTGATTTCATACTCATCGAACAGCTTTTGGATATTAACTTGCTTCTTTACAGACTTATTTATAGAAAATGTCTATATCAGAAGGTTTTAAGTGCCTGGCCTCCTTAGCGCTTTACTCCTCCCTATCAATTAATGTTATTTTGTTTTGATTCTTTACGTTTGTGAGCATAATAGGTGTGTCAATAGAATAATCCTGAAATTTGTAATCAAAACAGTCAAAGTTCTAAGAGATTTCATAATTTGATTCCAATGTGCTTTCAATATCAGGAAGAGTTGTACAGTTGAATTAATGTGAGAAAATGTAGGATTGCATTACAGTCAAATGTGTTCACCCTTAAGTGTGAATATATTTACTAAAGAGCTAGAAGAAATAAAATGAGAGGTATGGCTATGTATGTGGGAATTATAGACTGTAAACTGACACTTGAAAATTAGATAATGATGTGATTCATTTTTAACAGATATGAGCCGCAGGAAGTGCTCTCCTTTCACTCTTGAAGTTCTTACTGTAGTGCACTATAATCTACAGGCCTCAGTGTGTTCTAACTACATCAGACAGGATCCAATTCTGTCCCATGACGACCTGCAGATAGATACTGAGAAGCTGAGAGGGCAGATCCAAAACTAACATGGATGTATAACCCTGAAAATTTTGTGAGATGGTGTACTCATTTATGGAAATGTGTTTTTCATAACAAGGAAAAATTAGAATTAACTATAGAAATGTTTAAGGGAATCAAAATGTAATATTAAAAGTTTTAAATTAATGAATATGTACATATTCCTATATTCACTGTCTGTATTGTGTAAAAGACTTTATTAGAATTGGTCAAGGTTGGTCAACCTATTGGTCAAGGTTGTAATACTACAGATACTTAATTGAGAATTTATTTAGCATTGTTCATCTAGATTGAATATAATTGAGCTTATATGTAGACTTTGAACATTTAACAAAACTTAAAGGAAATCAACTTAAATTTTGTAAGTATTTCCTAAGAAATTAAGTATTTCCTTGAGAAAATGTAATAGATAACATGCAAATATAGAAAAATTGAGTATATTAAAGATAGTTAGTTTATAACATTAAAAGGAATTTAGTTAATAAGCTTTATAACTGGTTCTAGATAATAAGTAGTCTTTTAAAGTGACTAAAAACTTTCTATTTTTATAAATAAGATAATTTTTAAAAACCAACAATCTATTAATGACTTTTTCCGTGAAAAACCAATCTGGAGGAAGTAAAACTCTTGCTCTCTCTTTTTTTTTGAGATAGGGTCTCACGATGTAGCCAAGCCTGGCCCCAAACTTGAAGTGATCCTCCTGCCATGGCCTCCCAAGTGGTGGGATTACAGACATGAGCCATCATGCCTAACTTAAAAACTCTTATTTAATAGAACTTATTTTAGTGTGTAGACAAGCCAAGTTTCTGGTATCAAAAACATAACACTAGGGTATAGATTTGGCAATGGGTATTCACAAATATAGTGCCAAAGCAGGATGGCTCCTGGGAAACAGGCAATTGACCTCTAATATACTATGTTCAAATGCATTATTAGCAATTCCTTTCCTTTTTGAAATTTCTACTTTTTAGTGCTTTATAAAAATAAATTATTTCTTTAAAGAACTGAATATTTTTTTAAAGAACTGAATTTTTTTAAAGAACTGAATTTCTTTAAAGAACTGAATATTTCTTTAAAGAACTAAATACAATATATTGAGATTAGAAATACACTGAATGGGGGCTGGGGATTTAGCTCAGCGGCAAAGCGCCTGCCTGGCAAGCGCAAGGTCATGAGTTCGGTTCCTGGTACCGGAGAAAAACCAAAAAAAAAAAGAAATACACTGAATGATAATCATAGGTTATTAGAGTACTCAAGCAAGTCAGCTGGTAATAACAGAGAACAGGCTTATACTTTTAATGATAATAATTTACCTAAAGACCTGAAGCCTTCCCTTGAGTTTGCACTTCAAAAGAGCTTTTGCCCCTTTGCTGAGGCCCTAAGGAGATGCATGAGTAGACCACTGGTTATCAATGGCAAGAAGGGCTGGGGGCCAGGCAGGCCTTGTTTTGAATTCCAGTTAGGCCTTTTACTAGTTTTGATGACTCTGGCAAGATATTTAACCTCTCACTTTTCTAGTTGGATGATAACCTTTACATTATAGGATTGTTATACAGCTGAGAAGTATTACCTGAAATGACATGTTTCACAACTCATTCTCAATGAATACTACATGTGTTTCTTATTGGTAGTGAGAAATTAATTTATGTTGTCAGATAAGGAAGAGTTAATCTCTTGTAGCGGGTTCATCTGTGTGTGTGTGTGTGTGTGTGTGTGTGTGTGTGTGTGTGTGTGTGTGCAGGGCCAGCTGCCTTGACAACATGCTGCTGCTGCAGTGAATTGTGGCTGGCTGCCAAACAGAGGCTCCAAAGACTCTTCAGCGAAGTTAGGCGATGATCTGCATAGTATAAATGATACCCTGCTAGAACTCTAACTTTGGACTTCATTGAGTCGAATCCTCCTGCAGTCTCCGAGATCACATACCCTAATATCCCATTCAGTGAGAAGAGTCTCTCAGTCTAACATTGCCCATAGGATTTCAGGTTTCCTCCTGCAGTCTTTAAGCTCCTCTCTATCACCAGCCATAAGCCCGGGCATTAGTTCTGTTCATCTGGCCATTGGATGCTTCTGTCCTCAGCCCCCGCCACTGTGATTATTCCAGACAAAGCCTCCGATTTTGAATCTCTTTTGTAGAAACTGTAAGAAGGTTGTCTATTACATATTGTGGGTGATAAAATTCTGAAAGTTGTATTTTATATAAAGTCCAAAATCTAAATCCAGGCAGGAAGTAGGAAAATCAAAGATGCTGGCAAAATTTGAATGCAAGAAGGGTGAAATTTTTCAGAAAACCATATCAAAAGGTAAAAGAGAAGTCCACATTAACAAACTTATTGAAATTTACTATTTTTAAATAAAGTCTTTGTATGTCTGAAAAGACCTTTAGAATAACAACAATGGACCCTAATGAGTATTAGAAGAGCGCTGACAGCAAGTACCCAGAGTATTGAGTACTGGGATCAGACACTGGGTACATTTCACTGCTACCTTCTGTTTGGCGCCAGAGGTAAAAGTTTTCTAGTTGATAAACTGTTTCATTGAAGTTTTTCCAGCCTGGCTCAGAAGAAATTGAGTTTTTTAGGCACAAGTTACATGTTGGTGAACTAACTTTAAATTACCTTCAAGGGTTAATTATACATCTTATCATGGTATAGATTTTAGGTGAAAGTAATTTTTACACTGTATTACTTTAGAGAAATTGATTTTTTAGTTTGAAAAGAATTTTTACAGAGTGCTTATAAGACATTGCTGCAAACTGAGGAGAGGAGCAACGTGGCTCTTTAAGGTGCTCTAGTAAGGGACAGAGATGATTGTGCTTCCGATTTACCGGCTGAACGACTGGCACCTAGTGCGCTGTGAGAGAGGCAGGAGAGCCCTTGCTGGGTGCAGGCAGCTCCGTTTCAGGCTGACTGTGTGGGAAATGGCAGTAACTTGTCAAAGGGAAGTTGAATTCACATTGTAGCAACTCCAGAGTCAATAACATGTACGGAGCTCTAGGGAATTCACAACTATGGAAAAATCAAATGCCTCTGAGAAGCATTCATCACTTATATGGGAATGGATGCCAGTTCTTATCATTAATTTTTAAGAAGATATAAAAATGCCATTTAAATATGAATATTATAAATGATGGCTTTCAAATTAATACAAAGACGATATATTTCAGCAGGAAAATCTCTTAGGAGCTGTAGTTTCTAATCTCATTGGTATAAAGCCTTTTGACTAATTCATATAAAAATCTAAGAAGTTAATAAAAATCAAAGAAATTAATAAAATTATGAAAGGAATGGAAATTAGTCATAAATTTATCTAAAGAGGTGAATGTTTCATTTACTTTATAAATTTTAGTTATATTTAGGCTTATATACATTTTAATGATTTTCTGATCATGGTAGATACCTATTTTTAGTAGTGCATTTGAAAAAATTCAGATTATTATGGAAAATATAAAATTATTTATAATTTTACTTCTCTCCTGTTTGACCTGCATAATCTCCTAACATTGTGGTATTTTCTACAATATAAGTACTCATATTTGTGTTTTTGTGTGTGTGTATGTGCATGAGTGTGTGTGTATCTTCCAGTCTTTTAATTTGGAGGTTATGAGGAGTAATCCTCTGGCCACTATTCCTTTAAATATTGGATAGTAGCATAGTAAAAAGAACTAAAATTTCAAATGTATCCAGATCCATTTTCTAGTTATCTGAAATGGAGTAAATTGTTCAGCCTTTAAGTTAGCTTTGTCATCTAAAAGCACACAACCTTGGGCAAATTTATCATCAGAAACTTCAGTTTCTTTATCTGTAAAATTGGGACAATAATAGGAATTGCACATAGTAGCTGGGAGGATTAGATGAGAAAACATAAAATAAGTAAAAATTGCTTACTAGGAAAAACTAAGTAAATAGCTGAGACAAAGTTTATGTAGGAGTCAGTTGAGCTGAACCTACTATAGGTGGGGTCTACAGGCATGATATCGAGGAAACCTCAGAACAAGGACCAGGGGATGGGAAGGTGGGAAGCTAAGTATCTGAGGCAGAATGCATAGTATGTGCAATAAAGAGTTCAGCATGTTTGAGAAGCAAACATAGACCTGTAAGGCTCTGGCACAGTGGTCTCAGGGAAGAGAGTTGGAGGTGTAGGTAGGCACTATTCCGTGTAAGGCCTAATAATCATGATGAGGAATTTGTGCTTCGTTCTAAATGCAATAGAAAGGTATATCAGTGTTTAATTGTATGAATTACCTGATTTTATTTCAATTTTATGGATATCACTTTACTTCTTATGGTGAATGGATTGAGAGAAGCAAATACAGATAGGATAAAATAAGCTGGGCTTTGTTGAAGAAGTTACTAAACTCAAAAAGCCTG
>NW_004955479.1:2636663-2654669 GCF_000276665.1 Chinchilla lanigera | reverse complement strand
AAAAAAAAAAAAAAAAAAAAAAAACAAAAAACTCAAAAAGCCTGTGGAAGTAGCCTGTTGGAAGGATAACAGTTTTCATGACTAGGCTGATAGCAATAGAGACAGAAGGGGATAGATTTGAAGCCAGTTTTGCAATACAATTGATAGAACTTTCCATTTGAGTGAATGTAGTGTAGAGATGGAGGGGAAAAAAGGAATCAAGGATAAAATCTAGGTTTCTAGTTGAAAAAGTATTGGTTTGAGGAAGTGGTGATGCCATGCACTACCTACGGAGAAGTGGTGTGATATTCGTACTCATTAAGTTTCCAGTACCCTAGAGCAGGTTAGATACTATAGTATGGAGTTCTGCGTTAGCAAGGTACACGTAAAAGTCATTGGCCTATACATGTAATTTAAACTTTGGGACCAAGTTGAGATCATACAAGGAAAGGGAGAGACCCGGTACAGAAAGAAAAGGAAGGAAAATAACTGGAAAGGACAAAATGGATCCAAAAAGGCAGCTGTTCCCCTTTGCACCACCTCCCAGTGCCCTGCAGGAAGAATGAGTTCTTGAACTTAATCCGGGGTTAATGTGGTGGAATAGGGAAGGACAGCCGAGATGTATATGAAAGCCTTAAGCAGGCGCAGCTGCTGATTCTTCTGGGCAGTAACTTGATGACTATTTATTTAGCTTCAGGGAAGTAGTTTTGCTGAGTAGATGAAACCGTTTAAAATGTTCGTAGACTGAACTGTGTGTACCTCTACCTCTTACCATTTTTTAACTGATTGGGTAGATTCACAGAAGAATATTTTCAAGTAGAATCGAAGTATTTTTCAGGGTTTAGAAAACTTGGCTATGCCATATATCTCAGTTTGAGTTAGCATAATGAGCTAATTCTATTATTAAAATTCTAAAGTGCTATTATCTATTAATAATGAATAATCATTTCTATTCATGCTTCATTCATTGTTATCAAAGAAATTAAAATCATACTGGTAGTTTATACATTATGTTTCAGTCTAATAAGTGATTTATAGTTGATATTTACTGAAAAGCAATCATTTAATATGCCAATAATAGCTTAAAAATGATTAATTTATGAACAAAGAAACATTTTTTTCATCCTCCTTACATATCCTGTAAGCTTGGGAACTTTTATGTTGCTTTATCTTGTTTCTTTTCTCTAAGGAATGAAAGAGATGAAAATCTAAAGCATCCCTGTTATGGTCTGCACTGAAACTGCTAAGTTCAAAAACAAGTTCGGCAAGTTTTAAAGAAAAGACCTACTAGCTAAACAGAAGGCAAATATTTTCTTTAGTGCTGAGTGGAAAAGGGAAAGTTTCATATGACACATCAATGTTCAATCGCTTCTCACCTGAAGCTCTTTTATCTCAGAGAGGAGAGACAACAAGGTACTGAATTTGAAATGGGGAGAATTAAATCAGAAAAATATTTTTTTTCAAAATGTACAAAGAATTGATGATGTCATTTTATTCACTCTGTACTTTTTCGTGTGAAATACAAACATAATTTTTTGGATATGTTCTTGACTAGGATGGAACAATTGAGAATAATAACTAACATGAAAATTGTAAATGCAGTAAAGAAGTAAAGAAGTACTTGCTTAGAGCCAGCCCCTTTGGTGGGAGTAGTGACGTTCGTCTCGTGGACATTATCTCATACCTAGGTGGTGTCCCCGAAGGCTTTATTAACCTGGAAGACAGTGATATTTGGACGTGTTGGAAAAGAGACTTTGGAATGACCTCTAAAGCATTTATCACAACCATTTTCTACTTCCAGGGAACTTAATTTGAAAAGAGGAGAGTAGAAATTATCACTTTTAAAGCTATGAAAGTAACTATCAGTGAGGAGAGTTGTTCCACTTCTTGTGCTTCAAATGCAGCTCCAAAGGATGATCATCTCACGAAGCTAAGTGATGGAGTTTGTACAGAAAATAATGGGGTCCCAAGGCTCTCTGATCATGAATCTACTAAAAAAAACCATGATACTGGCTGCAGAGCACCACCTCAGCCCTACATGTCATACACCCTCTTCCTCCTTGACTGAGGGAAGAGTGGAAAGAGCCATGAGAAGAATACAAACAGCAACACGACTTTCTGATAGCACCAGAAACAGCTACTGAAACACATGTCAACGGTGCAATGGAAGTTTAATCTCTATGTTGGCACTGCTTATCCCTTGAGCAGAGTTTTAATGATGCCTAGAGATTGGGTCAGATAAATTGGACTTTGCTGAAGGAAAGCTAACTGGAAAAAAAAAAGCAAACAAGCAAGCACTTATGATTATTATATCACCCTGTCATCCCTGCAAACATATTCTTTCATGTTAGAAAAACAGGTAATACATATTTCCTTCAGGACTTATGTAAAACATATTTTATCCTTTTATGTCTCAGCCACCAATGAATTGGAATGGATGTTCCAAAGCCTTTGAATAGATGCTGGAGGACATGTATTGGCCCAATATAAATGCTTCATTTTCTAGGAAATGCAAAGATTTTGAGAAAGTGGACTAGAGAGTCAAGAGTTCAGAAAAGCAAGTGTTACTCGAGTAGTCCAGAAGAACTGAATATCATAAAGATAAGTATGGCTGTATCGTATGAACTCTGGAATGCTTGCCAGAAAAATTAGATAGCATTTCTCAAATGTTTAATCCTTCTTGAGAACTCAAATCAATGGTGTGCAGCATAATTTTTATGCTTCAATTTCATCAGTCACTCATTGTGCATCCTTGATTATTCGTCACAAATTTATTTTACTAAACATTAATTTTTGATAGTAGGAAATATTGCAGAACTCCTTACTTTGAAACATTCTTTATACCTTAGATATATAATCATTTTTTTGCTTTTTTGGCTTTTTTTTTTTTTTTTTTTTTTTGAGACAGGGTCTCGCTACGCAGTTCAGGCTGGCCTTGAGCTCACTTTGTAGCCCAGGCTGGTCTCAAGTTCCTAATAATCCTCCTACCTCAGCCTCCTGAGTGCTGGGATTACAAGCTTGCGCCACCATGCCCACTTTAGATATATAATCAAAACTGAATTATTATCAAATGGCTTTTCTAGGTCCAAATCAAGATTCCTTTTATATACTAAAGCAAAATTTCAATGCACATTTTAAATGTCTCAGGACCTTTACACACAAATATTTAGGAGGAACTCATTTAGTACAGCATTTCCAAGCATGATTTCTAAAATGGCACTCATAATGGCAAATAAACTTTGCTAATAATGAAATACAAAAATTATTAATAGGAAAAATTGTTTTTTTCTTATTTTTTGCTGTCAAGTTGGGAGAATTCTACGTGGTCGCACTGTCTCCTACCTTGACCTCATTGGCGGTTCTGGCCAGCACGTCCAGATGGAGTATACACCCTCCCCAACTGAAACAGAGCATCCACATTAACTGCTTTGAAGAACTCAAGTGAGGTTTATTCCTACTCTACTACAATTCCTCAGAATCAAATGCCACATCTTCCAGGGAGCAGTGAGGATTTGTGATCCAGGCAAACAAGACTGTTTCAGTCCAGTGGAATAGCTCAAAGCTTCCTTGGTTACAGAAAAAAGGGCAGAATTTAGTCCGCTCTTTGGTGCATTTCCTCAGACCTACAAGGATAATTTTTAAACAAAGCAAGCAACGATGACAACAAACTTTCAAAAACACAAAACAAAAGGAAGCAATTTCCACTGCCATATTACTAAGGAAGCGAGCGGCTAGATAATTACCTAGCTAGAAAATGTTTTTAATAGAATGGGGGTCACCAAGGAGTGATACGCATGCAGAACAGTGTGTGTTCCCACTTCTCTGCCTTTCAACCTTCCCATCAGCTCTACTTTCTCAGACCCCTTCTTCCATATTCATTTCAGTGTCCTCTTTTCTTTCTCTTCCCACTTCGGCCTCTCACTGTCATCTCCCCTTTCCTCTTTTCTCTTTCCTCCCCTCCTCAGCACATTTCTGTTACATCTCCTCTCACACACTGATTTCTTCTCCTTTCTTGCCTCTTGTAATGATTCAGCTCAGATCACCAAGCACAGTCTTGGAAATAAAGGTGCCTAGTGAACACTTTCTGGCGCTGGTATTTTAAAAGATTTAATATGCTAAAATACTAAGCTTTTGTTTAATTAAGATCACTAGAAAACATATAAAAGAGTATAGATAAAAGTAAATGTGCCTTAGCATGGCTAACTAATTAAACTAAGTGAATACTCATGATTTGTTTTATCATTTTTACATTACAGAAATTTCTCAGATGGATGATAATTGCAGTAGAAGCTTAATTAGATGCTAATAGACCACACACTCTTTCTGTTCTGATGCATTAATAATTTCTTTTGTGTTATAATTATCATATTCATCAGGGCATGTTAAGTGTTTCATTTGCGGTAATCACATGGAGAATGCATAGTACAAAGCAGGAAATGTGACATAGAAGGCACCAGGTTTTGTAAATGAGTTTCGTACTTCTGTCGAAGTCATTGTAATTTTATTATTTACATTATAAACATTTCTAAAATATTTGGCACAACTCTTAATTTAGTGGAAAACCTGTCTTTGGAAAAATCACACCTTTTTCTCTGTCTATTGAATTGAGAATCACAAGAGCACTTATATTGAGTTATTATTGATTACTAACACACTAATTATTTCGAGATTGCTGTCAAGTCATAAAAAAATCCTAATATTGTCACCTTGCCATGTAAATGAAAGAATGACATGTTAAATGCTTCATGATTCATAAGCTTGACTCTAAATTTACAATGGAAACTAGTAGCTCTCAATTAATGCAGATTTATAAAGTAAAATTGCACCTACAATGAATGCTTACTCTACAAAAGTTACAGAACTAAAGATGAATGCAGACAGTTTAAATAAGTGTGTATTTTAACCACAGCCCATTTTCAACCTTGAAAAACCAAAGAATAAAAGAGAAAGCAAATTTAACAGTTAAAATTTCTGAATATATACAGAAGAAACAAGATTATTCCATTTGTACAATATACGGATCATTTCTGAAGCTCTCTTTGGAACAGAAAGTTGGTTTTATTTATTGTAATATAATTTCTCTAAATTATAACTAGCCAGGCTCGAGAGGGTGAAGCCAGAGGATCGCTGTGAGTTCTAAGCCAGCCTGGGCTACAAATTGAGGCCCTACCTCAAAAAACTAAAAATCAAAACACAACAAAAACTGTTGCTATTAAAATTAAAGAAGTTAGAATGTTGGCCCTGAGAAGCCCTTTCTTATCACTATGGATAGAAGGCTGTGTAAGCTATTTGAGGTTACCTGGCTCAGGGAAAAGACAAATGTAAAACTTGGTTTTCCACTGCTCATTTCACACATTATATGCACTTGCAGTCTCAGACACAAAAGTAGAGTTGGGAAAAAATGATCTGCTGAAAGAATTCTCCTCAAATATTTTCTCAGTCTTTTTTCCTAATGATTAGTTTAGTAATACTTTGGGGACCAGAGGCCACTTACCTTAGAACTGTAACTAGACAGAACATAGGTGAGTACATATATGCACAAACAAGACACAAATACACAGAAATGCAATAATTGTACACTGAATCCTCATGCAAAAATAAACATTATAAAATCCTTACAGGAAAGCACATGGATTTTTATAGACTCATTGGAATGTGTTTCCTCTGACTTTGTGTTCTGTTCTATTACCTTGGTTCTCCAGATTTTCTGCCCAAAGTAGAAATGAAGATCAGTTCCTTGCTTTTGACAAGAGATCAGGAGAAGGGGAAGGGGAGAGCTACATACCTTGTAGCAAGCACAGTATGACCAACAGAAACAAAAAGGTGAGTATGAGAGTGAGGATACAAAAAGTTATGTTACCAATGCTAACAACCTAGTCACCTCCATAAGCTGTGAGGTCAGCACTGCAAAGAGACTTTTGATACATTCACTGTTAAACTCAAGCATGTTTAGGCAAAACAAAGTCATAAAATCACGCTGATATACAGATCTATTTAAACAAGGACTAGGAAAGTGCCTCAGAGCTAGGGCTTAAAGTACATGTCTGAAGCATCAAGGCAGACCCAGACTTGCTTCTTTCAGGATTTGGTTTCTAAGGAGGTCCAATACTGTGTGTGTGTGTGTGTGTGTGTGTGTGTGTGTGTGTGTGTGTGTGTGTGTTGATGTATATGTTGACGGGTGAGCATAGTGGTGGAGGTGATTGTGTACATCAAGAAAATTCAGAATTCATTTTAATTTAAGCACATTAGAGTGTCTTAATGAGTCTTTCTCAATAGGTTCTTGAAAAGCAACTAAAATGTAGGAAGCAAGATCTAGCAACTGGAGGGAAATGTTAGGAATTGTATTAAGGTTTAGCCAAGTAGATAAAACTGAGGGAAGAAGCTCTGATTCTAAACAAAATCCTGAGCTGGAGCATTGGGTATGGAAAGCAGGGGCAGAAACCCATAAACACTGTGTACTCAATAGTATAGGCCAGGGGGGACGGGCTGCGTCTAGGAGATTGGAATTCTAGACAGTCTGCAGGTGAGCAGATTCATCCTGTTAGACTCTGTGGCATCAAGGTTGTGTCCTGCTGGAGGGGCATCAGGAATTTGGCAAGTGACTGATACAGAAGACGAAGGCTGAGCTGGCATCAACTTTGGTGCAGTGCGCACGGGCACTTTCTGTTTTCTTTCTTGCTTTCCTGTGTTTTTCCTTACTTTCTCCTCCCTTCCACTCCCTTTCTTCCAGTTTCCTTCTTTTTTGTCTTCCTAACAGCTTGTTCCTACTCATTTCCTTAGTTCCTTGCAGCTTTGCTCCTACCACGTCTTTTGTGCTTCAGAGCACATCACACATACGTTGTGCACCTGAGGGCGAGGGGCCCAGCAGCTGTGTGTTTGCCATCGACCCTTGTGAGTCCTGGAGTTCTGCATCTACAGATTCTACCCACTGCAGATGAAAAATATGTGAAGAAATTTGCATACGTACCGAGCATGAGAGGATTGTGTAACTTTAAAATCTTATTATAGGAGGCTGGGGATTTAGCTCAGCGGCACAACACCTGCCTAGCAAGGGCTAGGTCCTGAGTTCGATTCCTGGTACCAGAAAAAAAAATCTTGTTATATTCTTCATCTAACGTGGCATTGCTATCACACTTTCCTTTACTGTAAACATACTTCTTATAGCTCTGTGAACATATTTTAATGGCTACCTTCAGATCTTTTTCTTTGTTCAATCCAATATCAGGTCACTGTCGAAGGCAGTTTTTATTGTCTTCTCCCATCCTGTGTCTGAGTCATACTTTTTTTTTTTTTTAAATCAAATTAGGTCATTACAACATCCACTTTTTTGTTTGTTTCCTTGCTTGTTTGTTTTTTTTTTTGGTCTTTTTGAGACAGGTTCTGGCTATGCAGTTCAGGCTGGCCTTGAGCTCACTTTGTAGCCCAGGATGATCTCGATCTCCCAATGATCCTCCTGCCTCAGTCTCCTGCATGCTGGGATTACAGGCATGCACTACCACGCCGGCCCCTCCACTGTTCTTGAAGGCACCTTTATTTTATTGAAAATTGGACATTATAGGTAATATATTACAGCAACTCTAGGTCCTGGAACCCTTTCCCTCTTGGGCTTTTTCTTTTTGTTTGTTGTTTTGAAGGGATGGCTGCTGTATGTGAGTGGGGTATGTCCCCCCAAATGATAGCCCTCCAACGCTGCTCTTCAAGCAGCACAGCTTTGGTTTTGCCTGTAGTCTCCTAGGATGGCAGCCATCTCACAGGATTCTGTCCTACTCTCCCCAGGACTACAGTCCACTGTTAAACTTCAGTAGATGCCCGCTGGCTTTCGTATCACTTCAACAATGACCAGGGCATCATCAGTTCTCCAGCCCCTTTATAATCCCTTCTAATCAAAGTGCGGCTTCTTCAAAGGAACTGTATGCAAGGTCAGTGTTTGATATTTGTTCTGGCTCTAGGATGAACCCTTCCAGGTATTTGGAACTCAGTTTCTCTCTCGCTTTTGTGGGTTTTTGTTGTTGTTTGATTTTTTTTGGAGACAGGGTCTCGACATGTAGTTCAGACTGGCCTTGAACTCACTATGTAGTCTCGCAGTGATCCTCCTGCTTCAGCCAAGAGTGCTAGGATTACAGACATGCGCCACCACATACGGCCTCAGTTTCTGTCTTATAAACAAGTATCAGTCTCAGCTGAATCTCCATTAGATCTACAAATCACCTTTCATTACAACTTCCACTGTTCTTTAACGTACCTGTAAACTTACACTTCTCCAAGCTCAATTGCAAATGAAGCCTGTTCTTCTGAGAAAGGAGTAGGAGGCAGTATGTTTTATGCCTTGCTTTCCAGACAAAATCTGTGAGAAAGAACTTCAGAGCCGCAGATGGGGACAATGGCAAGCTTCTCTGAGTGGTGACCCTACACTAGGAGCTGATTCATTAACACCTGTGTCCTCTTTGCTTGCCTCTTCTAGCCTGGAACCACCACCTCATAAGTTAGGGCAAGGTGACGGAAGCCACAGTATTCACGGTGTGCCGTATGAAAGAACTAGATGAGTTTGAAGAAGAGAAAGAAAGGCGATGCCATTGGTGTGATGTAAGAGAAAGTAGTCCTCTGAAGAAGGAAAACTTTGTTATTATTTTTTAAAAGTTATTTCTATTTTTTGTTAGGCACTGAAGCTGCTGGGGGGAAGGCTGTTCTCTGAAAAAGAAATCTGTCAGGAAAAGGCAGCAGTAAGGCCGGAGACAGACTCCAAAATCTGCCTGCCATCTCTAATTCTTTTTGTAACAGCTTCTAATATTGGTTAAACTATTTATAGACCCAGTTCAGATGGAATGTTTTACTTTAGTCTTGCCAAATTAGAGGTATGTTTGCTATGCATATTTCTCTCTACTTCTATAACCTATCATATACTCTTGAAAAGTATAGTGTGCAGCTGGGTGTGCAATTTTGTCATTGGTGGCATGTGAACTTGGAGAGTCTAGTGGGACATCCCTAGGGGCATGGATGAAACTGGAAAAAGACGGTCAGTTACAATGGCTGGAGGTGGAGTATCAATAAACACAGTCAGTGAAAAGCTATGAGAGCTTGCTGTTAGGTGAATGGCCTATGGTTAAACCAAAGATTTAAGGAAGATGGAAAAGAAAGAAAATAACAAAGACAGAAGAAGACAGAATGGAATTTGAATAGTATCAGACATGAAGAGTTGGTTGCAAAAGTGCTTTAAAACAAATGCAAGCCTCTTATGGAGCTCTTGTTTTCTTCAGGGTTTACACTACCAGGTAGAAATGAGGATAGTGGTTAAGTGGTTAAAGTAGCTGTGCATGATTTGAACTTTCATACCAATCAAGGAGTTCTCCAAACAAAGTACCTCAGTCCCTACGTTAGGGCACAATAGACATGAAAAGGAAACATTGATGCTCATGATCAAATCCAAGTTCTTTGTATTTCACATCTACCTAACTTCCACGGCTTTAAAAATGATCCATTATTTATAGAAATGGGTATTTTTCCATACATGTTAGATGGACTATTAGATCTGTTCAATATTAATAAGAATCTTTCTCTCTCTGTCTCTCTCTCTCTCTAATGAGCATACAATTACTTGAATATAATTAGGAAGTTCTGGCTATTTGTACAAGATAAAAGAAATTTATTTCTTGTAGGTATTCCCAGATCCTCCAATATGTTGAATAATTTGTCAATAGGAGGCACATATAGTGGGATTTTCTATATGAGTTTGCCTTTAAAATGCTGTAATTACTGCCAAAATAACTGTCTTTCCACTGGTCTGTCTACCTGTGGCATATCCTACATACTGTTTTCAGAATAATCTTCCTATTGTATGTAAGCTACTTCTTTCCAGGCAGTTTGCTGGGTGCTATCAGCTACAACAGCACTCTAGCAGCCAGACTACCCAGTATTGAATTTTGGCCCAGAGCTTTACTCATTACATGACCTGTCTTAGTTTCCTCATGTATAAAATTGATTGTTTTGAGGATTAAATTATTACTATTTATACAGCATTTATGATAGTTTCTAGCATACAGTGAGCACCATCAAAGTGTTTGCTGATTTAAAAAAAAAAAAAAAAGCAGAATTTCTCATAGGGAGAAGATTGTGTGAAAGCTGAAACCCTAGGCCTAGACTGAAAGAAGACCATAAAAGAAAAAAGATAGTTATGTCACTTGCATGAGAAGTTACCAGGAATTTGGAGGTGAGGTGTGAGCAGTAAGAGACCAGATCAGACAAGAGGGGTCCAGTTAACATGAGAACTACAGGCAAAGGCGATCCAGGAGAAGTAAGTAGGACCGGAATAATCAGAGGATTTCAAATAATGGGTTGAGTATTTGTAACACCATTACAGAAATTCATTCAGATCGAGCCTTTAGCCAAAGTCAGCTACAGATATGGGCTTGTGCTGGCTACATTTGAAAAGACAGCATCTTTCCCTGCAGCTTGCTGCCCTTCATAAAAAAGGGTAGCCTATATGAATTGGCAAGATGACCCACGAAATGATTCAGAGCCCTAGAAGTATTTTCTCCTTTTCCTATTCTAGAATATCTAGAGGAATTGCAAGGGGAAAACATTTTTACCCACTGCTTGCGGGAAAGAAGCTCAGTCCATTCTATTTAAACCTCAAAGGACAGTGTGACCTCCGCTAAATTTAGATCACTCACATTTTATGTAATACTTATGACCACTTTAGGAGGCAGGTGAACAGATAAGGAAACTGGAGCATATGGAGGAGGTATCTGGTGCTCTTTACCACCTGGCTAGCAAGTGGTCGGCCATCATTCAAATTCAGGCCTGACTTCAAACATCTGTGTTTTTTTTCTTATATCAACTGTGGCTGTCATTGGCTCATAAAGTTCAAAATCCTCAGCCCAGGATTTAAGATCGTCCTCAATCTGGAAACCACCAACTTTTTGTAATCTGAACATTGTGATGCTTAAAATTAGGGTACAGAGCAATTTCTCTGAAACTGTATTTTTGTTTTTGAATATTGCTTTTCTAGGGACCTGAGTTTACCCCTGAAGATTATCCCTCACAACGGGACCTTGGCCCAGAGAGGCTAAGTCACTTTGACATGGAGGGGTCTTTACCTGCTGGTGTGAAACTTTCTGCTTTTCTGCTGTCCTATGCCTTTGCTGACTGAGCTGTCTGTCTGCCAGGGCACCTGCCTGCTACCATTTGCTGGGCCTCTTTGCCGCTGCCATCTGTCTCCCTGCCGAGATTGCCACCTAGTCCTTGCCAGCACATTCCCCTCATACTTGGTTCCGCTTGGCCGCTTGAATTTACATTTCCTTTTGATGCGTCCTCACTAGAGTTCCAATCACACGCTCACTGATTGGTCTAGTTTTTAGGTTCTGGCCCTCCATGCCTGCTGCCATGGCTGTATAAGGCATGTCTATGAAAGCTTGAATGTGTAGAAAATGTGATGAGTTCATGTGGGATGGTTGAGTACATTGGCTTGAGAAAATAAAAGCTGTGGAGAGAAGGGAAAATGATAGCTGGTTTATAATGTCCTTTGTGTATGTATTGGTGACAGGGAAAGAAAAAGAAACATAGAGTAAGAATAGATTGAGCAATGTGAGTCTCGGTGCTGTATTCTGTTTTTATGTCCGATCTGAGGAATGGCTGTTGGGATCCAGCTAATTAAGTCAATACATGGTGAGGTTTCCTGCAGAAGCAGGCTGACGCCACTTTTTAGGCCACCTTCCCTGATGTGGGATCCCAGTTCGTCTCCACGCTGGCAGACTTGGAGAAGTTCCTCTCTAGGACCCAGTGCTAAGGTAACAGTGACTCACAACCACCATCAGTAGGAAACTCTCACCAAAATTGCATAACTTAATTCCTACCAGTCACTGTGGAAAATATGTACAAGTCTTCTAAATTAATCCTATTACATCCCAAGTCTTTAGTCAGTTACGGTGAGTAATATTACTGATAAAGCTAAGAAATATATTCAAATAATGCAAATACTTATAAGATATTAAAACTAGCTATGAGTTATCTACAGAGAGATATGATATCTCTTTATTACTGTGAATACTAGTTGGTAGTACTCCTTTCTAAAAAAGAAAGTTGGTCCTGGATAATAGAGTACAATGGCAGCTGTTAGAAATGACAATTCTTGGCAATGCATATCATCATTAAAAGAAAATAAGAACATTTGCTTTTTCTTATTCATCAAAAATTTATGCATCCCTACTATAAAATGTGAAATTGAAATTCACTACATCTCTAGTTTGCCATACATGATCGTGGATAATATGTATACACACACATGCACACAAAACCTAAGTTTCAGTGATAAAACTCTGTAAAGAATAAATCCTAATCACAAAACCACAACTGACTTTATAACACAACACAGTTGGTTTTATGTGGTAGGAGGAAAATATTTGTGATTTTTGTATTAGCTAAAAAATTGTTTTGAAAATTAAAATTTTACATACTGTAGATAAGCAAATGTTTCAGTTAGCGCAATGTTGAAGTAATATCTGAGGTTTTAAACACAGCCTCGGAACCGAAAGGACAGCAGGTGAGGACAAATGTCTACTGTTTGTGGTCGCTATTTGTTTATCTTCCTCTAGCTGCTGCACTGTGGGTCTGACAAGAAGCTGCTGGAGTAGTAATAATGGCCCAGTTCCTGTGGGACCTTTCTAAGAAAAGTAGGATTTAGCAGCTGTCGGTAAACAGAGCTGTATTCTTTCCTTTCCTTTATATTTTGTTTCAAAGAGCTGTAAGTTAAGACTTTCAACAGGAACGGGTTCCGAAGTCCTGCTTTATAAAGAGAACATATGCTAATGAAGTTAGAAATTGTTTTAGAGCCAAATAGTGCTAAACATTTGATCATATCCTATCATAGGTCTGATTTATAGTAAAAATTTGACAGCAATTTACTGATTAGGACTGGATCATCTATACCAATGATCCTGGTGAAATGTGTCCTGATCTCTAAGCTTCAGAGAACCTGCCCCAGACATAGGGACCATATCAATTGATTTGTGTAACACCAGTCAAGGTGGTATTATACTTTTTGCCGATGATTGATTCAGACATGGGCATGTGATAGGGTTCTAGCCAATGAATCAAACAGGGTAACCTGCTAAAACCTCCTTGAAGAGGTTCCCTTGATTCTAGGAGAGATGCATGGGAGGAACTTTTTTTTTTAATCCTTTTTTAGTTTTTTTTTTAATCCTCTACAAATAATGGTATTGTGAATGTGATGTCTGGATTTGCACAGCCATTTTATGCCATGAGAGAAGATAATTGAAGGCAATGGGATGACACATTATGTATATCAGAAAAAGCAAGGAGAGAAAAGAACTGATTCTTTGGTATCATTACTGAGTGGATGAACTGCTATTTCTGGATGTATATGAAGGAGTATATGTAGTGTTGTGGTGTTTTGAATAGAGTTTTCTAGTTTGCATAGGATGGTAATGGTAATATTTATCTCAAAAAATGCAGGCTGTGCAGTTAAATTTGAATTTCAGATAGATGTTAAATAATGTTTTAGTTTATGAACGTCCAGTGTGATATTTCTCTTATGCAATATTCAGGACATAATATACCAAAAAATTATTTCTTGTTATTTAAAATTTAAAACTAACTGGAAGTCTTGTATTTCATCTAGCAGCTCTAAACTTAACAATAAGATGAAATCTATTTAACTCAGCAATGAAAGAATTTTCTCATTAAGTTGCTTAAACTGGGCTCAAACTTGTGATCCTCCTGCCTCAGCCCCCCAGATTACTGGGATTATAAGTACCTGCCATCATAATCGGCTGTCCAACTTCCTATTGAGATCCAGTAAAAATTGCCAGAGTATTTTTTCTGTTTTTTTGTTTATTAATAAATCCCCATCCAGATTTGAAATGTCATTGTAATACAGTTTAACAGTGGCAAGAGTTAAACAGATCTTAGTCAGAAATGGGGCTTCTTTACATACTACCAGTGTGGGCCTGGAGAAGTCACCTGAGTCTCAGTATTTCACTATGTGGTCTGAGGAATTAATAAGTTCCATTGTTAGGCACATAGAGCTCGTATGAAACCTGTCAGTTTTCTCTCTGGTGATGATGCAAAGAACTTAAACATACCTACATGGGGTTTTGTGCTAATCAGAGGATATTCATTCATGTAACCAAACGCCTTTCCTCTCATAACCTAGGCAGAATGAGCGCAGTAAGAGATGTACAAACGAGGGGACTCGTGGAGTGAGGAGCTTGCATCATTTCCTTACCGAATAGCTGAGCTTTACCACTGACACCAAAGAGATTGCTCTGAATGCTTGTCCTATTATTATATTATCCTATTATTATCATTTTCTTATCATTACATAAACAGAAGAAAAATCCAGTTGTGCCTTTTCTCAGATGGCAGGGACTTATCTCAATTCAGCATCCTTAGCATGAGATGTACTAAGTGCCTCAACACAAATGGTGAAGCACACATTGCCTTAGGATGGTTTCCAGTCCTGGGACAACGACCAGATCGTACAATCTTCCTACAGCTTTGTATCACAGTCAAATGACTGGGGTGCCAACATTGCAAACTCTACACTTTTTCTGTGCACATAAAGCAGTTCTCACGGAGAAAAATATAGAGCCCACAGCATGACAGCTGTGATGTCAAGTTTTATGATCCTGAGAAGGGAAGAACTGGAGCGGGGGACTGCAGCTGCCCTAGAGTAGTTGCAGAGCTGTCACATAGGAGAGAGCTTGCTCAGGCTGGGAGTGCACAGGGAGGTGTTACAGAGGAGGGATAAAAGTGAAAGGCCAGTACAGGCAAGTTTAAGCCCTCAAAACTTCTCTGTATCACCACACCGCAAATGTGGTGATGTCTTATCTGTTTAGATACTGATCTGCAAACTGATGATCATTATAGAGACCATTAGAGCAGTAACTACAGCTGTTTTCTTCCTGACTTGCAAAGTGGGGATAGGACTTTCAATTTATTATCTTCCAAGTGAGAGATTTGATCCAGCTAAACCTGAAGAGATTCTTTAACTAACGTTCAGGCATCTGTAAAGTCCAAGTTGCAGTGGATTTTCTTTTCTTTCTTTCTTTTTTTTGCCTTTTCGAGACAGGGTTTTACTATGCAGTTTTTGGCCTTGAACTCACTTTGTAGCCCAGGCAGGCCTCGAACTCACAGTGATCCTCCTGCCTCAGCCTCCTGAGTGCTGGGATTACAGGATTACAAGCTCCACCACACCCAGCCTGCAGCGGATTTTCAATCTGCTGCAGCCTGGAACTACCTTGGGAGTTTGAAAACTGTATGCTGGCCACACCTGCAAAGATTATGGTTCAGAGATATAGGGTCACTAGAACCTTGCAGGGTTTTTTTTCAAAGCTCTCCAGACTCTAATACACAGAATTCTGAGAACCACTGAATAGTCTATTGTTTCTAGATTCTTGTTTGGACTCTGATTTGATTGACGTTGTGATGTTAAGCAACTGCTTTAACTGTTCTAGGTTCCATGTTCCCTATCTGTGAGGAAGAAAGGGGCAAATATAATTCTAAATCATGCCCTGTAAATTTCCTTTATTCAAGGGCACCTGACCCTAAAAGGTTTATGGGTTAAGGAAAAGGCACTTACTCATCTCCCAGAGACAGAGAGGTCTCTGCTCCTACATGTGGGAATTACGGCACTCTTTCTGTCTTAATGGCAGCAGTCACAACCAGTGTGTATAGGACTACCCTCTGAGGGTGGTTTGCTCCAGTCAGCTGCTTAAAGCAGGCCTACACCCTAACGTGAGCACAAACCAAAGGACAGAAAAGACTGCTGTTTTGTTTTGTTTTTCTCCATTACTTCAACTGTACCGTTCCCACAGTGGGAGTCACCTGCTGTGTGACTGGACATGTTTCTTGGTGTTTTGCAGATGGCTATACTGCATTATGCTCTTCTGGGCTTATGGTCTCACACATTACATTTAGTGACTGCTTACAGTATGTGTCATGGCTTGGCGCTTATTTTGTAAGGGGAACAATATAATATAGGACATGTATTTTATAAGATTATTTATCATAGTCTCCCAAAGAATCATATACAAGAGAGTGCAGGAAATCTCTCCACACACTATAGACCAAGAATCCAGCTGAAGGCCTGGATCCCGAAATAATGTCCCGCATGAGTCCAGCTGAAGACCTAGAGCCCATAACAGTGCCTCCCACAAGTCCAACTGGAGGCCCAGAGCCCACAACAACGTCTCATGAAGGCTTGTTTCACACTGGGAAGGCCAAAAGGTCAGTGGTGGAAATTAGAAAGTCTAAGCCAGCGGGATGAAGGATCTGTGCTAGCACTCAGGGATCTGCACTGGAGCCAGGAAGGGATGCACAGAATAAGAACCAGAGCTCCCCTGAAAGGCACCAGAGCCATCCTCAGCAACAGTGAGGTCCCAAGCTCCTCTGATGATCAAGACAGCCGATTGCCCATCAAAAGCCAACGTAACAAGGGTCTCCAGGAGACTGAGCAGTGCACCATCTTCCCCTCCAGAGCCAGGAAAGGACATTCAGAGGACCAGAGCTCCCCCAAAGTGAACCTAAGCCATTCTCAGTGACAAGGTCCCGAGCTCCTCGAAGGATCAAAACAGCCCAGTTCATCAGGAAAGCCAGTGTGACAAGCTCCTCCAACAAAACCAGCAGGTCCTTACAGCTTCTGCTTCCAAGCTCCCAACAGTTTCTACCAGCTCCCCACAGCCTAACTTCTCCAGTTCTGCCTCTTATGCTGCTGGCAACAATCCCCAGGTGGGCCTCCCACACCCAGCACAAGGCTGACTCAGTTCAGCTGGGGGTTACAAGTTGACCACCAGTTGTCCATCCACCACAGTATGTTCCTAGCCTAACCCTGGCCACCCATGTTGTCTGCTGGACTTCACCTTAGTTTTACACGAACGAGACTATCTCATCATCACCACGGTCATATAGCAACCTACACTACTCAGATCATGAGGAACATAGAACTGTAATATTTTTTTTTCCTGCAAGAAAATGTACAGCTTGTGTTTCAACCAATCCATATCTGTCGGTAAAGTTTTATTTGCCACACGATATGCACAAAATACTTACAGAAATGTATGTTATTTTGAGGCATTAAGACATCAAAATTTTATGTGGCAAATACGATCCAGTGATTTTCATTTTTAAGTGTGAAATCTGACTTCTAAAGGAGAAGGAAGATCTGTTTGGAAGGATGGTCACCTATTGTTGCTTTGACACTTGGTGAATTTCTATTTTTGAAAAAAAAATGCAGTTTTCCAAAGACTCACTACTATGTACACAGTTCAAGATAAATCACTAGTTAAAACAACCTTATCTGGAGACACTTTTGGAAATGTTGGATTTCTTGTGAAAGAGTTAAAAAATATTCTTCCTTCTCATTCTGCATGTTAGACTGGACAGGTTTCCTCTGCTGTTTCCGTAAGTACTATTAGGGCAGTGTGGAAGAGGGAAAGTTTTTTTTAACATCAGGAACCTGTAACAAATCAATAAGGCTCACAGGGCACCATGTTAATGACAGCTCCCAGGAGGTGGCCCCATAAAGGTTGTGGAAACTAGTTTCTCATTGCAGGAATTGGGTTGGGCCACCCATCTACCCCCCTTCCCAAACACAAATATTTTCATATAATAAAAGCTGTTTCCCTACGCCTATTAGCAGCCGCCCCTCCTCCGACACCACCATTTTCCAGGGGTTTGGTGAGCGAACTTCGCCGAAGTTTGTAGGATTTCTCCCTTTCGGGACCTTTCTCGCAGAAGTGAGGGGTCCCTTCGGGCCGAGAGGGACGGAAACACCCACTAGGACCCAACCCGGCGGCGGCGGCCGAGCATGCGCAGAGCTTCCGCGCTGGGCTGGCGGCCGCCGCCGCGTCCGGACTTGGCGAGCACTGGGGAGGGACCGGCGCGGGAGGCGGCGTGGCGGCGACTCCAGCAACTGCCGCCCGACTCCTCTTTTTCTTTTTCCCAGGAGGCGGCGACGGCGCGGGGCGGGGAGAGCAGGAGAGGAAGCGTCCCGCGCCGCCCGGTGCAGCCCGC
>NW_004955479.1:2538444-2636135 GCF_000276665.1 Chinchilla lanigera | reverse complement strand
AGCCCGCGGACCCCGGGGCGGGGCGGGGCGGAGCTCCGGAGACCCCGGGCCGTCCCGAGAACGCGCCGAGCCCTCCGCTCATCCCGGGGGGGGTGCGCCCCTGCCCGGCAGGTGTTATCTGAAGCCACTTTGCAACTTTTGGAGCCCAGCTTCTGTTAGACTTTAACCAGCAGCTTTCGCTGGGGGAGTCTCAGAGGAGCGCGGCAGCGAGCGTCGGGCCGGGCGGGCGGGGGCGGGGACGGACGGGCGGCGGGCGGCGCGGGGCTGAGCCGTCTCCCCGCCCGCAGAGCGCCGCTGCTCGGGCCGCCGCGGCAGGATGTGCTGAAGGATGGCGCTGCTCCCGGCCGAGGCTCACGATGGCCCGAGAGGACTCCGTGAAGTGTCTGCGCTGCCTGCTGTACGCCCTCAATCTGCTGTTTTGGGTAAGTCGAGCGGTTCCACTCCTCCCCGACAGGTGGGCACGGCTGGACCGGGTCTTCCAGCCCCCAGATAACGCGCCGGGGGGCACGCCTCGGCGTTAGTTTCCTGGAATCGCACCCTCCATCTGTCAGAGAAGTAAAATTTGACCTTCTTAAAATGTCTTTGATCTAGCTCAAGGTCCATTTGTAATTAGAAAAAAGAAATCCGCGTCTGGATACTAGTGTCAGTAAAATTAGACCTGGAGTTAATCTAGGGATATAAATAAATGCACGTGCTTGCACTGGTAGATAAGAAAATTATGACGTACTACTTAGGGAACCACTTGTTCTCAGGAATTTTAGATAACTGCATCGTTTTTTTTCTTATGTCACCCTACCCATAAAACTTGGTTGGGGCAAGCAATTTTGTAGGAATTCATACCTAGATATCCTATCAAAAGACTGGATAGATTCTTCTAGGACATTCCATACAGTCTGAAAGGTGATTTCCACGTAAGTATTTCTAAGTTGGCAAAGTTCAAGGAATTTCGTGTATGCTTTTGGAAAATCTCGTAACTGTGGAAATGAAATATATAAATTTTTACGCCCTGTGAGTGATTTTCTGTGCTTTATATTCACGCAGAATTTTCATACTGTTATTCATAGTCACATTATCATTTATAAGACTTGGGAAAATATAAAACTGAAACTCCGATGTTTGTTTCAGGAGGCTGTCATGCTTAAGCAGGGTTTTTTTTTGTTTTTTGTTTTTTTGGTGTTTTTTTTTTTTGCTGTTTTTAAAAATGTCTAGTCAATAGTTTATATTCAAAATTCCCTGCTAAAAATTATAAGGTAGAGTTACTTTATTTGACTGGCTGACTGGCATTGACCAGCCTTTTTTTGAGAAGGCAGTCAGTTACACATGATTTCTAAAGGGTGACATTTTGGTTAAACTGCTTCTTATGGATGGTACCAGTTTAAAGTGAGAAACTAGGTTTTAGTTCAGTGAGTAATCTAAAAGATAGCTAAAATGGTAACTTTATTTTTTTCTCAACCTATAAAACCATTGAACAGTCAGATTTATCATTTGGAAATATAAGTGATCTTTATGTAGTTTTTAAATTACTGCCTATTAAGATTTTTAACTCACTTTCTTTTAAAATATGTAATTATTACTCCTACTTGCTAATTTTTCATTTGTCTACATGATGTTTTAATTATAGCGTCATCACATCCTATCACTAAAAGGAACTTTAAAGATGGCCTGGTTGAACTTCCTTTCTTTGTGAATGAGGAAATTAAGAGCAAGTCCAATGACTTGCCAAAGGTCAGATATTCTAATGGGGCCGGTGCCAGGAACAAAAACTCAACTTTCTTGCATTTAAATAGTGCTTGTTATATGTAGCCTTGTTCAGTTTTGAACCTTGACATTGCTAAGATATTTTTGTTTTTCAATATAAAAAAAATGAAGCTTCAGGAAATTTCTTGACAATTTGTATTGTGCCAACAGAAAAACCTAATCATTTATGAAACTACTGCTCTTCTGAAAAATGAAATTTTCCAAAACTATCACTTCCTTCAACTACTCCAGTGTTCTTTGTGTCCCAGAGAGAGGAAAAATGTTATTTTTTTTATTGGTGTCTACCCTTCAACTTTCTCACTTTGCATGTGTGTGTTCTACTTGTCGATTTCTTTGGATGGCTTCCCTCTTTCCGAAGCTCCTCTTCCAGTGACACCGCCTCTCTAGTGGAGGAACCGCGGTTTTCCACTAATATGCTCTCCTGTATCTTAATTTCATATGCAGTTAAATTACTCATACCTGTTCACATTTACCATTTTCATTCATACACTTTCATGATTTTTCTTTTCATTAAATTGCTTCCTCTCAGTTGGGCTAGTCTTAGGGGTGGAATTGCCATGTCAAAAGATGTAAAGACACCAACAGTAATAACAAAAACAAGATGTACAGCCAACGTAAAAATAGCTGACAGTTATTCCTGTGTTTGTAGGCATGTTCAGTATCTGTTTCATAGGTCTTTGTTTTTTTTTTTTTTTTTTTTTGGTTTTTCTCCGGTACCGGGAACCGAACTCACAACGTTGCGATTGCCAGGCAGGCGCTTTTTGCCGCTGAGCTAAATCCCCAGCCCCATAGATCTTTAAAATAGGTATAATTCCTACTTTTTAGAGCTGTTGTGAAAGTTAGAATTATGTATACAGAGCACTTAGAGCTCTGGCACATAGTGCTATCTAGGTAGTAGTATTCTGTGCAGTTTTTATTCCTATAATATTGATAATCTCAAATAGATTACCAGGAAGTAGGTTGCTACTGTATTTGTGCTAGTAATAGTGGCAGTTATTATTTTTATGATTAGCAATGCTGCCCCTGCAACCACTGTTACAGTTCATTTGATCTGGCAGCCTTGTCCTGGAAACCTAACCCTTAGTAATGAAAGCACGAAAACACATCATTATGTGTACACAAATATTTGTTGCCGTGTTTTTGGTGTGATGGTACATTTTAATTTTTGTCACTCTGGAACATTTAAAGTGTCACCTCACTGTTACTTTATTTTGTATCTCCCCCACTACCAGTAAGCATCAGCTATATACCGTTTACATGTACATAAGATGTATATAATATATAATAAGGTTTTATTTCATATTTCATATCATTGACTTTCATAGTTAGCATCTAAGTTTGCCCTACTGGTTGTTGGTTTCATTGATGTTATTTGCTGCTATGCAATAGTTACTTTTTCTTTCTTTTTTGAAATAGGGTCTTGCTATGTACTTTAGTCTGTCCTTGAACTCACTGTGCAGCCCAGGCTGGCCTTGAACTTTTGATAGTCCTCCTGCCTTAGCCTCCCAAGTGCTGGGATTGCAGGCATGCACCACCATGCCTGGCCTAGTTAGAGTTTTGTATATTCTTTTTAAATATAATTTTTCTAGAGAATTGTGTATGTTCTTTTACATTTAAATTTATACTTCTTGTCTTTTATAAGGTTTCTTTTTTCATATAGACCTTAAGATTATTTTTTCTAATTAAAAGTATCTACTGGAACTTCTATTGGAATTGTTTGAATACTCACACTAACTTTGGTAAAATTAGCACTATTTTTCAAGGCTAGAGCAGTGTTTTCTGTTTTATTACCAAGTAGAAGCAATTTTTACTCCTCTGCCGGACACAGTTCTTAGCATCCTTACATTTCTCTGTCTTGTAATTCTCCTGACAACCCTGTGAAGTAGTTTTTCTTCTTATTCCCCTTTCTTTAGGTAAAGAGACCAGTATTCAGAAGTTTAGTAACTTGCTAGTAAGTGGCAGAACAGAAATTTGAAGCCCAGTTTTGTTTTTTATGCAAGAATAGTCAAAGTTGTATTGCTGGGACCAGTGGAGAATGTATTTGGAGCAGCCAAGTAACATCTTTAGCAGGAGGGATTAGCTGTCCACCTGTTCATTCCAAGTCCTCCAGAGGAGGCTTCTCAACCAGTGTGCCCACAGTCACCTGTGTGTCCTGCCGAAGTGCAGATTGGGATTTACTGCGTCGCTGGCTGGTGTGAGAGTCAGCATTTTTTTCAGTGTTATAAATTGAACCAGGGCCCCATGCATGCTGGGCGAGCTGGGCAAGTGCTCTGCCACTGAGCTGCATCCCCAGCCCTCAGCATTTTAAATCGGCTCCTCTGTAACACTGATGCTTCTGGTCTGAGCTGCCCCCGCCCCTGAAAAAAGTCAGGAACAAGACTTACGTATCTACTTTTAATTCTCATTCAAACCAGACTTCACATCTTGATTATGAACAGAGACTGTCCACCCAGGGGTTCAGAGGGTGGTGCAGTTCATTCTTCACTGTGCATTTTATTTTATTTTACTTTATTTTTTTTGAGACAGGGTCTCACTATGCAGTTCAGGCTGGCCTTGAGCTCACTTTGTAGCCCAGGCTGGCCTTGAACTCTCGGCAGTCTTCCTGCCTCAGCCTCCCGAGTGCTAGGATTACGGGTGTGTACCACCACACCTGGCAACTCTGCATTTTAATAAACATATTGTCTGTTTCTATGGTATTAGTACCCATTAGCTTTCTCTGTCCCACTGGGATTTTACAAAAGAGAAGAACAAATCCTAATCAGGAGCGTACTGAGAACTCATACAATTTTGTTTTGCTTTCTGGGATTGAAGATCAAATTGAATAATTTTTTTCTTTTTGAGTGAAAAAGTACATGTTGAGTATTTTTTTTTAAGTGGGAGGCATTGTTGTTTAAAGGGGCACAATCCAGAGCGCATTCAGGATCAGAAATGCTCTGATTCTTTGTGTTGTTGTGGGTGCACCACCTTGGTTTGCCATCTGTTTGAGTGTTCCTGCTGTGCTGTGATGAACTAGAGCCTGGTGCAGTCCTGCTCTGGCAGCAGGCATACACACTCTTTTTTTTGAGACAAGGTCTTACTATGTATAGTCAGTGCTGGCTTTGAACTCAGTGATCCTCCGGCCTCAGCCTCCTGAGTGCGGGAATTAGAGGTCTGTGCGGCCGCCCTTGGCTTCCAGGAGCTCTTTTGCAACCATGAGTCACACTCTTGTCTACACTGCAGCAGCGCTGTGTGGTTATCATCACTTCAAGTTTACTACACTTTACTATTTAAATGGCTACTAGTTAAAGAAATGAAAGCTTTTGTGTATTTTAAAGGTGATTTCTGTTGCTTTATGAGCGTTCGTTGTTCTTGGATGTTAATTTTCGGCTATTACAAATAGGAATAAAATGGTACTCTTTGGAAATTTTTGAAGCTGACATTCATCAAATCACATTTGTTTATAATTTTTTGGAGGTTTGATGCTCTGTCTGCAGGGTTTAATCCTCATTTCTCACTATATGTAATAGTTTTCTTTTTTTACTACCATTATTAAACATAGTAGCACCAGAGAGGATCTACCCTCCTTAAATATGAAAAGAAACACAAAACAAAGCCTAAGGAAGCAGAAATCTCACTCATGCTTTGGGGATGCATGCCAGGTAGATGCAACAAGACACAGTATTCTGCTGCTTTTTCTCTGGCCCTCAGTAACTTGGCGCTTGCAGACCCTGAAGAGTCAAATTGTTGGTAAGTGCGAGTTTTCATCCAAAGGGCATTTATGTAGTCATGCTGAAATATTATTTTTTAAATTTATGTCCCAGCTTTATGGTATGAATTGCAGTCACATTTTCTCAGCTCTTTCTAAGGAACAGTGGAGAGCCTTATAGTAAATATTTGTGCTCTGAAAATAAACTTTAACCATGAAAAATTCCTTCACTTGCACAGCAGAGGTCCTATATATGTATTCAGCTAAACAAAGACCTGAGCTCTGCAGCCACTGTGTGCTTCTTGAGAAACGTGTTTTGAGAATAAGTATACGGCAGCTTCTTGGGAGCCCGTTCTGCCCTTAACAGGGATGTGAACAGCAGCTGCACACGTCTGACCCACCAGCCGTAGTCTCGAGCTGCATCCACACAGTGGAGTTCCCTGCTGCTAACTGCACAGAAGTGGTTGTGTAGAATGAGACATTCTGCACTGCCTGTAGGGTAGCCATAAGCATTCTCATTATCATGCAATCCAGAATGACAGCAAAGTGCAGGAGATGTCTCCGAATACACCAGAACACTGGAGGTTTTAAAGTGAGTCTCTCCTGGTCAGAGCCAGGATGGGTGGTCACTCTAATACAGGAAGAGCTCATGATTTTTAAAAAACTACCATCCAGATTGGATCCACGGCACTGTTGGGTCAATTGTAATAGATGTTCCTGTAGATGGTACCCACAAGTGGTCTCAGAGCCGTACATCAGCTGGCTTAATGTTGCCCTTTCCTTCGTGGCATTACATGTGCTCCCTGCCCTCTTCTTTGATGTCCCCTGTTAAAGGAAAAGTGCCGAAGGTACTGATTTCCAACAAGGCAGAGGGGAGCAAGCAGGAGAGCGTGAAATAGACGTGTTACATTTGCATTGTAGTAGCAGCACAAATAGTCAAGGATTTATTTTACGTTTCAGTAAATAAGAACATTTTTGAAGAAGGAAAGCTCCTACTGTGGCTTCTGTGTTTTTACGATGAGTGAACAGAGGTTCTAAAAGTTTGAATTCCTTGTTCATTTTCTCTTTGTACAGGCAGAAGTGTAACTAAGGTCCAGATCTCTTCGACATTCTCCTTGCTAGCAGATTTGACGTATTTTTAAAAAGTCCAGGTAGATGGTTATAAACATCTGTCATCTTTGAAGAGAAATTGTTGTTATCACTTACCATATGGGAGACTGTAGGTGATATTTGCAGACAGCTGAAGGATTTAAGAGCTTGTTTTTTGACTGTGATCCACTTGGGGGAAACTATAGGGGTACATTTCATAATAATACTCAGAGAACATGGGTACACATACAGTCCTGTGTCAAAAACAACTTGGTGCAAGACTTGTTGTTCTATAATTAGATCCTAGCAGAACCAGATTTGGTCCCCCATATAGAAAGTTTCCTATTTCTAAGTATTATTGAGAACTAGCATTTTCTAAGAATTTTGCAAGGCAAGGTGTGATAAATACCCTGCTGTGTAATTTATTAAATACATTTCTACAAAGTAATACATGTGTTTTTTTTGTAAATATTTCCTTGAACTTCAAATAATTTGTTGCATTACTTGAGAAAATGTGGAGGAGCTGTGAGGCTAATTACATATGATAACCACAGCAATATAGGCATCAAAGAGTGACAGCTGAAGAATTGCTTTCCTGACCTGATCAGCACACACTGACTGCATGTGTTGAAATTTCACAGTGAAGCCCATAAATGTGTGTAATTTTTATTATTACAGATTAATTACAAGGGAAAATATAAATTTTAAAAAGAAAAGAACTAATTTGGAAAATTAGCATAAAATACCATTATTAGTGAGATGTCTGAATTGCATACGTAAGTCACAATTTTGACTTAATAACATGAGGGTTTGTTACTGAGTTCAGTCAGAGTAGTTTCTTGCTACAGGCATGCACTGTATTTGCTGCTGTCTGATTTTTTTTTAACTCCTTGAGTAAAATCAGTCATTGAAGATGAAATTGTTTTGAGACCCTTAATGGGACTGGAATTAATGCCTAAAGAGAAAGCCACTTACTCTGTTGCTTGTTTCCTGTAGGATAATGCTTTGTGTTGTTACTGTTTATTTTGACTAATATTCTGGGTATAGCTACAACATGTAGCTCCTGTTGGAGGAAACTGGTGGGACTTAGTAGAATGAAATGTTCGTTGTATAAAGGAGTTTTGAGAACATCTAGCCAGCCTCTATCTTGAGTTTTAAATCTCTATATTGTCATTTGCCAAACGTCTCAACTGATACTTCTAGTTTTCAGTGGAAAGCTTTGTTCTTGTTAAAGCATCTTCTGATTTTGTTAAAGATCTCTAAGGGTTAGCTTATCTAGCAAGATAAACCATGTCCCTTTAATGTAGATATATTTTTACTCATTCACCTAACATGCATTGGATCCCTCTACTGAGTATTCTTCTCTGTGGTGGGAAGCTGGACAACAGTCTGTATCTTTCTTCTTTAGGGTGTGTTGGGCGGGTAGAAAACGGGAAATGAGAGGATAATTGCTCTATAAGATCTGTCCAGAGAGCTTTGAGAGGGAGGAAGTCCATGGTTCAGTACAGAGGGAGTCTAGAGACAATCTCTGCACTCTGGTGCTGTGTGAGCTGGCCTGGGGAAGCAGTGGGGTAGAAAGGCCAGGTCGGGCGTCTGCAGGCAGAAGGACCAGCAGGAGTGGACAGGGTGGAGTTGGGAAGTGTGTGTGGTGCCGTTTGCAGACAGCTTTGTCATGGTCGCAGTGTGGGAAGAAGCTGGTAGGAAACGAGGTTCCAGAGATAGGTTCAAGGGTGGCTGAGAGGCTTTGTGCGACCTGCTCAAAAGGTTAAGCTTTATTCTCTAGGAGGGAGTTGTGGGGAGAGGAAACCAAAGTTGAGAAGGAGCCACAAGGGACAGCTGTAAGCTGGAGTGCTGGATCGTTGGTCTGCTGAGGTGAGTGAAAGGTGGATTCAAGGTAGAATCTGTGAGCTGGAAAGTTCTGTTATTAGGAGATTATATAGAGGAGGAGGACCTGAACTGATCAAAAGCAGCAGGAAAGGGGGCGGACTTAGCCGGATGCCTCACAGGAGCCATCTGAAGAACTTGAGACTAATTAGATGTCAGGCAGAGGCAGAGGGAGAGGGAGAGGGAGAGGTTCAGGCTGTCTCCCAGGTTGCCAGTTTGCAGGGTTGAAAGGTTGTTTATACCATTTACCAATACAGGAAACATGGTAGGAGGGAAACACCGCCACACTGAGACAGGCAGCTCTGTGTCCTAGGCCCGCTCCCATGCCCGGCCTGGTAGACCTTCAGATATCTGAAGATCCCATTTCTGAACTGATTTCAGTGAGTCTAGTGTTGTAAACTGACTGAGAAAAATTGAAAGAGAGCTCTTAGGTCAAAAATGACTTGTGATAAATAGGGATTATATATGGGTCCCACTCTTCTTAGTAATCATAGGGATCTTCTGTGAAGTAGAATTTTTAAAATAACATTTTATAAATAACTGAAGCTGAGGAAAGAATTGAACAGTGTATCTGAAGCCATATAGATGAAAAGGAGTAGAGTTGAGATTCCTATGTGGAATTTAAAGTTCAGTGGCTTCCCATCGTGGTACGGTCAAGACGGTACACGTTAAGGTGGCTTCTAACACTCGGCCGTCCCACCCTTGCCTGACCTTACCATGTACCAGTTCCCTTCTAATGTGTAACGCTGCCTTCCACCCTTGGGCTTTGGCTCTTTTTTCTGACTGGAAGGTTCTTTACAAGCCCTCTCCTCATTAACTTGACAGCATTCTTCAGATCTTAGCTGTCTGGGAGAAGTCCCTTTGGCACTGTGAAATGGGTCAGGCATTCTAACAGGAGTTCGCAGAGCACCTTGTGCTGTTTCTTCCTAGCACTCAGTACACTCCGCAGTTACATATTTATGTGTAAATTTTGAGTTAGTGGGTGTCATTCCTGCTTAACTGCACCACAGTCTCTGTTTCTCACCCCTTGGGCATGGCACAAAGAGCAGGCGATCGATATGTATTTTTTGATTGGAAGAAAGACTTCATGCTTCAGTTTTTTTGTTATTTCATGTATGTAGTTATTGCCTGTGTCCTCCAAGGGGCTGCAAAAAGACCACGGTCTTGTTTCTTCTATTCATTGTGATCTCTGAATGTAGCCCAGTGTGAAGCAGATAGTAAGTATTCAATAAATGGTTACAAACAAATGACAACAGTAAACCACACAGTTAACTGGTTTTCCAAGCGGACAGGCATTCTTCACTTGTCAAGAGGGTGCAGAGCTCCCCCAGGAGCCCTTATCTAGAAAGCCTGTTTCGTGGCCACTGTTTATGTCAAAGAGGACTCATCCCTGACTTAGACACTCATTTAATTGTCCTACAGTACAAAAAAAAACTTGTTCAAAAGAGATACACTGTTTTTGGTTATAAATAACAACTGTGTATAATGATGACCACTGTTAAGAAATTACAACCAATGAAGAATCAGATAACTTACTGACACCTGACTCATAGCTACAATTTTGAAAATGGACTAAACAGTCTGTAAGAAATTCAAGGAGGGAAGTACCAATGTCAGTTATTACTTTGAGTGGAGTTAAATGTAACTGCAAAATAATTAAAGATAATTAAACAAAAGAGAATGCTAATAGGCTGTTCTCTCTATGTGTCATTTATAAGGTACTTAAAGACCCAAATTTAGCTAAGTCAGGAGACACACACAATCTCAGATTTAATCAACAGCCTCCTCATGGTCCTGTGCTAGCCTGTAGTATTTTAGTAGGTTTTATTTTTAGTAGATGTTATTGTTTGTTTTTTGAAGTGGGGTATCACTATATATTTCTGGCTGGCCTTGAATTCACTTTGTAGTCCAGGCTAGCCTTGAACTGGCAGAGCTCCTCCTGCCGCAGCCTCTGAAGTGCCAGAATTACAAGCAGGAGCCACCATACCCGGCTTAGTATGTATTATTGTTACTAGGTGTCTAAGGCAAAAGGTCCGTAGATGACTGCCATTGAAAAGACAGTACGTTGTACTCACAGACTGCATGGACACAGTGATGTTGTGTCACTATGGGGGGCAGCAGGATGCATAGGTTGATCACAGGCAGAAGGAGAGATGGGACCATGGCCGTGTTCTTACTGTGGTTCCCACAGGAAGGGGTGGCTGAGGCTTCTGGCCCGGTTGAATGACAGGGTTGGTTAGGGCAGGTGTTTGGTGGCCTGAGTGTGAGATATGGTCTGATAAGCAGTCATGATGTATTAGGGTTAGGTAAGGCAGGGGGAGGGTGTATTGATAAACATTAACACTAGGTAATGGGTAAATAAAGATTAACTATACTTTGCTTTCCACCTTGGTATATGTTTAAATTTTTCAAAACTCAATTTTTTAAAAACTAAATCATATTGAAAATGTGTTCTCACTGGAAGCTTTTCTAAAACCTGCATGATAACTCCTAAATTCTCAAGGTCTTTTCTATTTTGATGGAAATCTTTCTGAAATACGCCTTACATTTATTACCACAGTGTAGTAAAATTCAACACAACCTGATTTTTAAGAACTTCTAGCATTTTAATGAACATTGATTACCATTATGCCAGAGACTTAGCTTTAAATGCTGGTATAAGGAGTGTGTAAGGCAGGAATGAGACTTTCAAAACACAAACAGTGGCCACGAAACAGGCTTTCTAAATAAAGGCTCCCAGGAGAGCTTTGCACCCTCTTGAATAGTGAGGAATGCCTGCCTGCTTGGGAAACCAGCTAGTTAGTTCACTGTTGTCATTTGTTTGTAAGTATGTGCTTAGTACCTACTGTCTTTCTGCTTTGTACTGGGCTAGACTCAGATTCACAGTGAATAGGGCAAACAAGATCCTGTCCTTTTTACAGTCTCTTGGAGGACGTAAGCAATAAATATACACACAAAACAATGAAAAACTGTAAAAAGTGCCATGAAGCACAGATAAATGACCTGATGAGGGGCTACAGACCAAAAGCGGCAGAATCGGGATTAAAAACCCAAGCACCTAGGCTTTGGAGCTCCAGACTAAGACCTTGTCTCTCAAGTTAAAAATGAGGAAAATCCGTTAGCACGAAGAGCTCAGGACCAGCCTGTACAGTATGCACCTTTCCTTTTTAAAAGGAGAGCTGTCTTTAGAGGCTTAGCTCAGTCTACGTGTCTGTACTAGATTCTTTGTGATCACTGAGGGCTCAGTGCTTCTTGTCCTGTAAGTAAAAATATATTTCAACCCTACAAATAAACTTAATCCATTTTTACACTTAGAATAATAAAGATCATTTCTTAATATTTTGAGCCATCCAGTCATTGTTAAAATTTTCCCAGTTGTCACATAAATGCCTCTTCGCAATTGATTTCCTTGAATCGGGATTCAAACCAGGTCAGCATATACTGGCAAATCTCTTAAATCTTACCTTTTTCCTTTTTGTTTTTTTCATTTGCCAGTGTTTTGCAAATTGAGGAAACCGGATAATTTGTCTTGTAAAATAATCTCATGTGGTGGATTTTACTGATTACATTCCTGTGGTGGCATTTAACAAGTTTTAAGTCTGTTCCCTATATTTTCCATAAACTGATAGGGCTGGAGGCCTAACAAGGTTCTGGTTTGATGTTTTTGGTAAAAAACACTTCATAGGCATTCTATCATGGTGGAAGACACACTGAGTCTATATATGAAGTAAGAGAGCCCGGTGGCGTCTGGTATCATCAGCCAGAACTCTGTAGTGGCTCTCAGTTCTCCCTGCGCATTAGAACATTAGTGGAGTTGTTACACACCTCTGATGATCAGGCCCCACTCTAAGAATTGATCTGTGATGGGCCTCGGCTCAGTAATTTTTTGAATCTTAGGTGATTCCAGTGTACAGACTGTACTGAGAATCCCTGACCTAACAAATTTGGTAGTAACTGGGGAACTTTTCCTAGAGCTTCATTGTTGCAGAAGAGTTTGTTAAATGCTGGTGTGGCAGTGTAATTTCTGGACATGTTTGCAAAAACTCTTCTATTAAAATTTTCACTCAGGGACTGGGGATTTAGCTTAGCAGCACAGCGCCTGCCTGGCAAGCACGAGGTCATGAGTTTGATTCCCAGTACTGGAAGAAAAACAAAACAAACAAACAAAAAAAATTTTCACTCAGTCTTTGGTTTTCCCTTTAGCTTGTACAGGAAAAGTAGGATAAATATAAATAAACATTCTTATCAGTTGTCTGAATATTGAATTGAGTATCAATATCCAAGTGACCAATGAGTTTGGAGAATTTTGAATTTATGGATTTTAAAACATATGATATATTGTAAGCCATTGTATATATTATTATTTTAATGTTGATATTGGTTAAATGTTAGCCAGTAAAAAGCCTTTTAAGTCAGCTCCTGATACCTTTTCCACAATATTTAATTGCCCACTGCCTTGCTTTTAAGTGTGATAGTGTGCTTTAGGCTCATCTTATACATTTGATAATGTAGTTGTTTTGTAGTTTCCACATTTTAGGTGATTTCTGCCCTGAACCTGAAATCATCATTTAATAGTTTAGTTTTCTGTATCCTATTCGGTGGCATTCTATTTGGTGGCTATGGAATGATTACTAAATGAATTGAAGTATATTGTAGTGATTATAAGTTTCAATAGGTAGCAAAAAGCAATTAGGAAAAACTGTAAAGATTATGTAGCAAAATGCTTATTTTTAAAAAATTATGAATCCTATAGTAGTGAGTGTTGCATAAATCCTTGGTTAACAATCTGTGTGTATGTGTTCTTCTCCACAGTTAATGTCCATCAGTGTGTTAGCTGTCTCTGCTTGGATGAGGGATTACCTGAATAATGTTCTGACTTTAACTGCTGAAACGAGGTAAGCTCTGTAATTGTTGATAGTAGTTTTTCGTTAGGTTTCCTCAGATCCTGGATTTTAAATGCGGCTGTTCCTAGCTATTTACAGGGTGGTGCTCCTCTGCGACCTTTAGAGCAGTTTTTCCTGCCCACTGCAGTCTGTTGCAGACACTTGCCTTTTCCAGCATTCTTGTCAAGGTGCGCCACCATCCCTCGAGGGGATCAGGCGGCGGTGTGTTCATATGGACATTTCTGGGTATGGTGACACCAGGGGCTTGTCCTCCGTGCTGTATCTCAGTCATGTAATTTCTGTGTCTAAAGAGCAGCCTAGCTTCTTTTCCCTAAGAAAACCACTGTCAGCTTCCCCTTACCTTTGTTGTCCTTGGCTAGTGAAAGCCAAACCTCACAAGGGCATTTTCTTCTTAAATTTCAAGAGTTGATCCCTTAACATCACAAGGGAAAAATTACTTGTCCTTACCGCTGAATGGAGATTGTAATATATACTTCTCAGAATTGTGGTAAGGGTTACACGAGATACCTTTTTGTAAAGTCCTAAGCACAATGGAGCTTGTAAGCACTTAATAATAGTTAAGTTTTCCATTGTGTCTTGGGAATATTTTGATTCTATCTTACTTACAGTAGGATGTGGTTTTCTTCTTTCAGGGTGGAGGAGGCAGTCATCTTGACTTACTTTCCTGTAGTCCATCCGGTCATGATTGCTGTTTGCTGTTTCCTTATCATTGTGGGAATGCTGGGATACTGTGGAACAGTGAAAAGAAACCTGTTGCTTCTTGCATGGGTACAGTGCTTTTATCTTCATTTCATTATAGTTAAAAAAGACCAGCTGGCAATGTATTATTTGTTATCAATCTGCAAGATTGTGTACCTAGGGAACCATGATAGCAGTAACTTTCATCTGTGGTAATTGTTTAGCTTCCTGTGAGGCTGGAATCTTTCCTTCCATGACTGATGATTTCAAAATGAATACTTGCTGTACTGAAATGATGAGGCAGGCAAATATGTGAACCTTTTAATTATTTCACTCCGGCTGTATGTTAACATTTTCATTTGAAAGTATTAGTTCTTTTTAGCGTCATAGACCTTATTACCACGGAAAAAGTCCCTTGGGACCAGAACAGAGACGTCATAATGGAATTATTTTTCCTTCTCTTCTAATTTTAAACAGCTCATCCTGTTAACCCCTGTCGAGTCAGGCGGTGGGCTAGCAGATAGCGATTGTAATCCTGGTGCTGTGTGTGTATTGTGCGGTGGATATAAGTGAGTCTCAGTTTCTATGAACATAATTGTTTTTTCTTAACTCTTAAGGAGACTGCACTACTTTCTAATTTTCATTGCATCCATTCAGATTCTGTGATTAGTCTTTTAAGTCAAAACCTAGCAAATTCTCTTTTAACATTAAAATTTTCAGTCATTTTAAAGTGGCTTCTACAGTATATAGATTTTTAGAAGAGGATTGATGATGTAAAATATTAATAATTAGTGGCACCAAGTAGTGAAGCTGCTAACATATAATTGCAGATGTGTAAAACTTCTGAAAAATTAATTTATTGAGTATATTCCTTTCTTTACAGTAGTTCTGAGCCCTGGCTATGCATTAATTTTATGTAGGAATCTGAAAAAAATGGAGTGATGTGCCAGGAGGCTGGATCCCTGGGTAGAGAAAATCCTCAGTTGTAGTATTTGAGGATTTCCCAAGGACACATGCACCCGACATGTTTGGTTTCAAGTTACCAGCTGACATTATTGAGTGAAGTTGGAGGAAGAGGGGCACAAGTTGGCTGGCAGTCACCGGTTTTCATACCTGCTTCGCGGGCTCCGTCCTGTGGCAGCTCAGATGGAGACTTGGCGTGAGGCTGCGCTGAGGCTCTGCATTTCACTGGAACAACCTGTTTTAGTGGATTCCTGGGCTTCTTGGAGAATAGCTCTTCAGGGTGAGGGTTGGAAAGCAGAACGCACTGTAGAAAATAAACCAGACTTAGAAGGGAAAGATGCTCACCGCTTTACTTCTCTCCACATGCAGAGAGTGAAGAGCAGAACGACGCAAAGTTTTGAAATCCTGTTTTGAGTTGGACTATCTGGGCAATGACCTTAAAATAACCTGAAGGAGTTTATATAAGTGTTCTGTAACTTGAGGGGTATATATTTAAAGTTTTAAAAATCTCAGAATCTTTTTCTAAAATAATGGTCTCAGCATGATGTCCCATAACCAGTACTACAGCCAGCGTAGGTGTGGCTGCTGTCCTCCTCCCTCTTTCCAGCTCTTACTCAGGGTGCTCCCCAGGCAGGCGTGCTGGTGTGAAGTGTGGTTAGGCACTTCATGGAAAGATGTAACTTTTGGCAGTGCATTTTGTTTTTTTTGTTTTTTTTTTTGGTTTTTCTCCGGTACCGGGAACCGAACTCACGACCTTGCGCTTGCGAGGCAGGCGCTTTTGCCGCTGAGCTAAATCCCCAGCCCACATGGCAGTGCATTTTGAAAACTGTTCATTCCATTTACTTCCTACTAAAGCAAGTTGACAAATAAAATAAGTTGTCCTGCTGCTTAGGTAAGAAAGACCACGGACTTGTAACTGAGAGTCAAGTTTGTGATCTGGGGAAGAGCTTTATGATGGAAAAGTGACATGGATGGCCAAGGTCTTAAGGGTGACTAATGTGTTCATTTATTTACTTTTCACTTACTGCTCACATCTGTACTACATCTGTTCTCTCAGTTTTTGCCATCAGACCGATGTATGTGGTAGATAAACAACCCTACTGTTCTCTGACGAGAACTCTATAGCATTTACAGTGGGTGCTGTGAGGCCAGAGAGGAAGAACTCCAAGCTTAGCCTCAAGAAGTTCCTGCTGGTTTCTGAGAGAATGACAGGTTCAGATTGATCCTTCTTTTTTCTGTCTCCTTCACTTACTGGATGTTCTCTTTCTCATGAAGCAACTTTTCATGCATTTCTGTTACAGGGTACGTGGGTGCCATCAGCATCTTGGTTGCTTCTTCCTTTGACTGCCTTTGTTCATTTTCCATTCCTGTTGTGCTGTTTCTCTGTCATGGCAGTCTAGACCTCACTCTTACCCAGCCCAGAAGGACTTGTTCCTTGCTCAAAAATGAGCTGTGGTCTCAGCTCTCAGTTACCCACCACTCACACCCAGCCTGCATCTGGTCTGTCTCCCAGGCAGTTTCTTCTGTGACTTCCTCTCCATAATTCCTTGCCCTGCTCGGTGACCAAGTCCCACACGTACTGGTTCTCCAGTCCCAGCAATGTGTGCCCTCTTTGCTGCTCTCATTTGGAAAGCTTTTACGCATGCTCTTCTGACTGTTTGCTTGCCTGGCTGTGGAGCCTCCTAACTAATCTTTCTGCCTCTGTTACCTTGTTTTCTACTCCTAAACCTGTGCTGTTGGGTCAGTCTAATACAACCAAACCAAGACTTTCTGCTCCAAGACTTTGGTAGTCTTTCTATTGGATAATAGTATTTTCAAACACCTCACACTTGCATCAAGCCCATCTACAGTCAAGCCTTCATCTACCATTTCTAGCTTTCTGACCTAGTTCAAGGTTCTCTGGCCAAGCTGTGATTTTGACCCCGGAGCCACTGTTGTTTGTTCTTCGCTACCCTTATTCTTACTGGCCTTTAGCTGCGAATTTCTTCTTAAGTCTTTTGTTCGAATGTCACCAGCCCATTAAGACTTGTCTGGAATGCTACCTCATGAAATAATAGTGATGACAATAATAACAGTGGTGACGTAGATAACATTTCTAAGGTGCTTACCATCCCAGAAACTATAGTTTCCCATAATTTTTACATGAAGTAATCTGTTTTATCCTTTTCACAGTTCTTATGAGATAGGTACCATTACTGTCACGTAATACAGATGAGGAAACGAAGTGCAGGGACATTAAATGATTTTCACAAGTTTTCATAGCCAGTAAAGTGAGGATCTGCTACTTTCACCGGTGTCCATTTCGAACAGCACATTTGTAACAGTTTTGCTCTTTTACTCTACAACTGCTGACTTTTCCTAAGTTCTTACTCTGGTGTCTTGCGGCTTATGGACCATTTTCTTTTTTAATGTTTTCCATTTTTATTAGTATGTGTTTGTGATACATAATAAATACATTCATCATGGGGAATTGGTACATACACGTACTGCATCTTTAGATAATATCGTTCATTTTAAACCTAACAATAGTCATCTGAGGTAAGTAAATATTAGATGAAACTTAGGGCATTCAGTAGCATACCCAAGGCCATTGGGCAATAAAAGGTAGAAACAGCATTCAGACCTGTGATTCTGATTGCCGCGTAAACTTTTACTGGGCTTTTACTTGATGTCGCTAATACATTCTCCTCAACCTTTGAATTCCAGTCCATGTATTGTGCTTATTATGAATTTCCCTTTTCATAATCAGCCCAAGCTACCGTACACCAAACAGTTGGTAATATGAACCCTTCATTTTTCCCATTGCTTTAATATGTGTTTATTAAATTAAGTGATGAGCAGGAAACCAGAACAGCAAGAGCGGGGGCACCCAGCGTGTTAGCCCGAGGACGGTGCCTGCTGGTGAGACGCCGAGTGAGGTTGGAAAAGAGGAGCCTGGAGGTTAGGAGGACTAGATTCCAAGGGCAAGGCCTTCTCAAGGAGGTGTAAGTTAATGCAGAATGCGGCATGATAGTCTTGGGCAAACTTTTGCAAGGCAGCTCTCACATGTTTTCTTTTTTTCTTTTGTGCCCTTTTGCCTTTTATCCTAATTTTGAAAAATAGAACATTTGTTACTTTTACTTTGGATATAAATATTTAAACAAACAGAATGTATTCATCCAAGTTGCCCATTTCCCTGTATTTAGTCCACTTCACTTGTCAGACCTGGAAACCAGGTTTTACCGAGAAAGCTGTTTTTTAAGGACAGTGAGGAGCTGCTGTGTCTCTTGAATGATTGTGAAAAAGAGCCTGCAGCTGGGCAGTGGTGCTGTTCAAGCAAAAAAAAAAAAATCATCATTCATTTGCCTGGGTGGAAAAACACGCCTCTTTCATAACCACCTTTACAGCGACCCTGTAAACCGGCCCCCAACGGGAGCAGTAACAAAAGCTAAGAGGGCAACTATTAGAAAGTATTTCTGATGAAGGGTTACACATTTGACCTTTCTGTTAAATTATAGGCTTATAGATGCAAGTTTGTAAATACCCTAATTTAAAGTTCTTGAATTTAAGAGTCCAATTAAATTGAATTTCAGGTAAGCAATTTATAATTTTTTACTATGAATATTTCCCTGCAATAGATATGCATGATGTACTGAAACATGATTTGTTGTTTATCTGAAGTTCAAATTGAAATGAATATGCTGTATTTTGGTTGAACCTGGCCACCCAGCCCTAATTAGATGTGTTCTTAGTAAGTGTGAAACTGTCATAGACAGAAGAACATTCATGTATTTATATGAAGGGATTAAGAACAGTTAAAATCTAATTATAATGGGAAAATAGGCCAGAAATGACTGGGAAAAGAAACTTGAACATGTTATGACTTCCAAAGTAATTTCAGTAGCAGAAATTTCCTCTCTTTAAAAGAGAAAATTGAAGCTAAAAGGAAATTGGTTTTAAGCCTTAGATGGGTACTTTCCAAGGCTTGAGCAGTAGACTAAATGAAATTCATTTGTTATGGCAGTTCTACCTTGCTATTAACACAGGCATTAGGAAAGCAGTGCCAGCTCAGGCGGAATGTAAACAGATTCAGCAGACAAGTTTACATTGTTGACATCAGCTGAATGTCACCATCAGGAGGTCATTATTTGTCAGGATGTGATCCTAATATGTGTTCACCTGCCAACACACTGCAAGCAGTCCAGCACTGGGCAGCAATGAAGGTGAATGTACTTTATATAAAGACCTGTGGGTTTTGTTTAAAGAGGGAGATTTTTTTTTCAATTTTATTATTCTAGAGAATTTGCATATGGCTATTGTGTGGAAACATTTTAAAGCTTTCTTAAACTATAGAGTAATTGAACCAGATCTAAATGATTTCCTTAATAGAAATCAAGTTCATGTTTAATGGCCATGGAGAAATTTCTCCTCTTTAACTGTTCAGTTGTTTAAAATAGTAATGGGAAACCTGGGTTTCTTTAAATAGTAATGAACTTTCTGCAGACCCTTTGTTTAAAGCTTTCTCTTATGTAGTTATTAAATTTTTTAGTTACATAGCTACTAATAGTAAGTTAAAATTAAACTATGACGCAGAATATCTTTATTATATTGTTTATATTTTTGGTTGAAAGCCTTCAACTTTACTTCTAAATCAAGGTTCATTGTATCATTTATGAACATAGGAACATATGTTCACATTTGCTCAGTGTTTTGCCTTTGTTTTCTCAGAAAATACTCATAGCAACTAGATGTGTGTTATGGGTTGTGTCTAGATGGTCCCCCAAAGCCTTGTGCAGTCATAGGTGGGGCTTTTTCAGAGGTGGCTGAATCTCGAGCGTGTGATGCTGGGACTGATTCATGGTGCAGTGCTAGGATCAAGGGCACCAGGATTAAGTGTGTGAGTGCTACCCACCCTCAGCATCCTGGATAAGATAAAAGGGGCAAAAAGAAGTTGCTATGGTCTCTTCCTTGCTTGCTTTTGTTGTCTTTTGCTGCTGTGACCTGGTTCTCCTCTGTGATGCCCCTCCAAGGCAGCCCTGCCTTGGAACCAGCCGATTATGGACTGAAGCCTCTACAAACTGTGTGCTAAATAAATCTTTCCCCCTTTAACTGTGGGTATCAGGTGTTTTGTTTCAGCAAGAAAAGGAACAAAGACAATGTGATTAGACTTACTTTACAAAAGGTAGAGTGCCCAAAGACACACAGCTGGTAGTCTCTGTCATTAGTATTCAAATACAGTCTATGTTCCAAGTCCATGCATATTTTACCACATACTGCTGGTATAATACATTTAATTCATTACAGGCATTATTTCTATAAAGCCTAGCTATGCTTCATTTATTGCTCCAGTGGATTCAGTAGTCATTGGAGTGAAATGTAACCTTTTGGTACCCTTATTATAAAAAAACTGTAAAAATTCCTAGTTATCATTCTCTCTAATCCTGTCAAAGAATCAAGCAGGTTCTCCTTTGTCTTTTCCTCCCTTACAAGTCTCCATTTCTTTCCTTTTTCCTCCTTAAACATATATTGAGCATCTAGCCTGTTATGGACACTTAAGGGATGAAGTGAATGAGGAGAATAGAAAGAAAATAGCGGAGTCAAATGTAGTATTAAATGTACATATGAACAGCTACAGGAACCTGGAATCAGGAGCAGTGGAGACCTACTGACGTCTTCACTGGGAGTATTTGAACTGGATATTGAAAATGTACTAGGATTTTCTGGTGGCGAAGAGAGGTGAAAGGGATTTGGAGCCACATAAAAACTGTATGCAAGTGTGGAGGGGTGAAAGGATGTGGCAGATACAGGCAAAAGTTAAGTAGGGCTGTGGTGCTGGTGTGCAGTGAGAAGAACCTAAGACCAGTACAGTTGTGAAGGTCTTTGTAGGAAAGTCTGATTGTATGTCTTGGATTATACAAGCCCAGTGGGTAATTCAAGTTAGGGGTAAAATTGTTTACATTTAGGGCAGGAGGCAATAGAAAGCCTCGGTATGTAGTGGAACATGTAGTATTTACATATAGCGTGTAGTAATTACGCTAGAGTTTTTGTGTGCACAAGAGCCCATGACTTAGTTCCATGACTGTTTGTTTCTTCAGTGATAGTGGTATGTCTGCCCAGGAAAGAATGTGAGCAGATGTAAGTGCCGTGTCAGAGACAGGGGACCAGGACAAGCGCATGATATTCATGGTCTTAGTGTTCGGTCTTTGTAAGAGGGTTGGTGCTTAGTGGACCTTTGTCTTACTTCAGAGTTGGAAGGATGAATAGTTCCAGTGTTTGTATTTCTGTCCTTTGCACAGAAGGGTTCTCTGTCACAGTCAGCATTTTAAACCATACTATCATTGTTTCTTAGTAGGTACATTTCAGATACTTCTGGTTGAATATAAGTCAAGTAAGTCTATATCCATTGATTTAGTGGCTGTTGTGCCAAGTTCAAAGCTCGGTCTTCCTGTAGCAGGACACGCAGTCTGAATGCTGGTCACCAGTTCTGCCAGCGCTGCCTTGAGGTGAGTGCAGCATGTGGGCACTGGTTTTGTACTTGTTTTCTTCCACATTTGTCTCCTAACTGAATTTCTTTGGTGAACATAAAGCTGTGGACATCCATTTAAAATTAGACACATTCCTGAGTTAAATAAGAGAATCAATCACAAATGCAAAGATGGGAGAATTAAACCTAGGAGGAATTATGGCGGACTGATCAGGCTCGCAACCTTCCAAACAGGTGGATGGTGAAGGTTTGAATAAAAGAGACAAGTGGTATGATTTTAGGGCTCCAGGAGGACTGAAACCCTCTACCAGAATTTGAGATTCTCTGGGGGCTGAGACAGAGAACTTCTCTGGGCGACCTGTATTAATATGGTTTTCAAATAAAGGACAGGGATACCAAGGAAAGCATGGGAAACTGAGCAGGACATAGGGAGTCAGTACAAAGACTTCCCCAGGTAGTAAATTATGCTAATTAGGAGAACTATCTTATCTCCAGGTGGACATTCATAGCAGGAGTGAGATACCTGCTGCTACAGTCTCTAGTTAACTGGGGTTGGAGCCAGGCATCCTCAGCTGTGGCCTTATCTTGTCCTTTGAGGCATCATGATGTCACAGGCCACTACAGGCCTTAGCCAGGACTAGTAACTCGCAGAGATTCACTTACTGTGAATCTGCTGCCCTTCTCCAGACAAGGGGCCTAGGCCTGGGACAGACTCACAAGTAAACATAGAAAGCCAATTGATTAATATTAAGTGCTGCTCAGAGCTGCTTCATAGTGGTCTCCATCAAGGAAAGTCATTTCCAGATAAACTTTAATATGTGATATTTAATGACTAAATAATATGATTGTGCATTAAAGAATCCTTTTTCCTTGAAATTATATAAATTTTAGTAATACTTTTGAAAGTTTTCCACATAACTTCCCACTTTTTCACATAAAGTGTGGTCACAAGCCCTGGTATATATGCTCAGATTAAAATGAATCATCTCAGTTCAAGAGCCAGAAATAAAAATTAAAATTTTATTTGAAATATACAAATGACATAGCTATAACAGTTCATATCCCTGTTAAGGCATAATTTGAATTATTCTAAAATAAATGGCTGTTACCAAATTTTCTTCAGTTTGACTTTATTTCTGTTTTCAAATAGAAAGCTTGGAACCTATAAATTTTCTCAAAAAGGTTACAACTCTGAAGATATTTTAGAAACATTATCCCTAAAAAGATATGAATTTTTGCTGGATGATACTTGCAATTTAAGAATTGTTTCTAATTAAATAAAAATGTGAATTATTCCATTCTTTCTCCCAGGAAATGACATACATTTATTTATTTATTTATTTAATACTGAAACACTGAATTTATTTTCTTCTTTTAAATTTTCTTTTTGAACAAAACTCAAACTTCATGGGAGGGAAATATTTCACAGAATCAAGAACTGGGATCTCATTTTATTGAAAAGTCTTTGCACATCAAAAGAAATTACCAACAGAGTAAAAAGGAAACGCACAAAGTGAGAAGAATTTCAGCTAACTGTCCCTCAGATAAAGGACTTGTATCTAGAACATGTAAAGAATTTAAAAAATAATCAGGCCCCCCAAATTCAAAGGAAGCAACATTTTTTTTTGGAAACAACATTTAAAACATTGAAAAATTCCAAGTCTCTTCAGGGCTTGCACCACTGAGTTGAAAGCATGGACTGATAATTTTAATGAGGTAATTAGTGATGTACCTTTTAGAGTTATTTTTGTTCCAAAGTCTCTCTTTGTACTTGTTAAACGTATTTTGAAAGAACTCCAAGGAACAGTAGTCTTGCTCTAGAGAATTTAATAAAAGGATGTGAGAAAGTGTTTGAACTGAAGGATGAAGAAGGGCAGGTAGGTGGTGAAATGGTGGGCAGGTAGAACAGTGGCTTAGGGGGCCCTGGCTGGGACCAGGTCCCTCTGTGTGGTGGAGGGATCGTTCGGGCTGGCACAGGGAAGCTCATGGTGGCTTTGGAGACGCACATGTATGTCACTGGGTGGATGAACAGCAGATATAGCGGACTTGGCTCTGGGAGCTGGGACTGAGCTGGGGACTGTCTTGATTGCCAGGTGCACTCAGCAGGCTGAAGTTCTGTGAGCGGAAAGTGATGTGATCTGACCCATCTTGTGTTCATATCCTTGGGAGCAGTGTCTGCTCCTAGTTGCTTCTGAATCTTTTGCTCAGTTACCTGCAAGAAAATAGTGACCTCACTGCTCCCCTGTGGGATAATGGGGATTTCCATGTACAGAGCCTTTGATAGAAGAGAGACTGGAATACTTTTATTCTTATTGTGTCCCTTCAGTGATAAACAAAAGTTCATATAGGGAAGGACATCCTAATGTTTTTCCCAGATACCCATTATTAATAACATTTTATTTATCTGAGCGTAGTTTCTATTTGATAGCAAAAACACAGCCATCAAGCTAAATTATACAGCTAGAAACTGCCTGGGGCCAGGGGTATAGCTCAGTGGTACAGCACCTGCCTGGCAAGCATGAGGTCCTGAGTTCGACTCCCATTACCAAAAAACAACAACAACAACAACAACAAAAACCTGCCTGTTAGCTAAGGTGCCCTTCAGGAGACAAGCCAACCAGGACCTTGGAGAGGTGCAGCAGAAGCCCTTTAATACACTGGAGCAGTTTTCTAACCTTAGGGGAAAAAGTTCTGTAATCAGTTAACTGGTCTCAGAAAATTGCAGCAGAACTGTTTAACTTGTGTGAGAACAAGTCAGTGTATGTTAGAAGCATTTACTTACACAAAACAAATACGCCTTTTTCAAACCACCATTGATTTATTTATAAACACCTGTCTTGAAGGATCTTTACTTTTCAGCATTGTTCTATTCAAATATTTGTTGTAGAAAGGCATTTCTTTAGAAATGTCATGTCATTCATGCTACTCAACTCACACCACTCTGTCTTGCAGCCTGAATTACTGATATTTTGGCAATTTTGATGATTTAGTGATTTCATCATTATTTACAGATGTTATTCCTTCTCTGAACACTGAGCATGACCCATGACTGTGAACCAGGTTGTAATATTCCCAAAGAGTTTTTTCTTATGCTTTTTTCTTTTAAGGAAAAATTCCCCGCATTATTTTTGGTTCGGGAAGAAAGTATGTTTACTAGAATAGATTTATCTTTTTTAAAAAAGGAACAAGCTTCTCCATTTGTAATAAATATCTCTATTAGTGGATTTATAAAATTTAAAGAAAACTAGTTTCTTTAGTAGTCTTTCTAACAAATGAATTTGTTCTGGTTATTCTCAAACATACACAAAAATAAGTTGAAGTACCTGTCTTGTCCTAAAAGTAAAATAATGAATGTGATAAAAAGATACATTCAGGGTTATGAATAGGTTCACAAGTTATTGGCAGATACTGAAGTCTGGGTTTTCTGTCTGCCTAGTCAAAAGACATCTCCTTAAGTTTCTTAACTTGCTGTAGAAGTGTTGCTCCAGTGCTACGTGCTATAGTGAACTCTTGTCCCTGTGGTATTTAGGAAGCGTCTGGACACAACTGCGGGGGGAGCTCCTGAGTGAGAGGCACAGCGGTGTCAGAATGGAGGCTGGCATTCTTCGGACTGTGTTACTTAGGATATGTCTACGGCTGCTGCCTAATTGCATTCTTGTGTACAGGTTCTGGCAACCAGGAACTCATCTCACATGCTGAGGAATGGCCCCATAAACTGTAGTGATAGCACCTTCAGAGACCAATTGCACCCTGTAAATCTTTTAAGATCGGGCTGAGCTTGTAGAGTGAGCTGACCTGGCTTCCAGGCAACAGAAGCCATATACATGGTGACCTCTGTAGCATGGCCAGCTGTTTTATTGCCTTCCCCTTAATGCTTTACCTCTCGTGATATAGGGAGGTAACCCTCAGTGATAGCCACAGATCCGGCAATAAGACACTTCTCTGTCTAGTAGCTGAAACAACCTGTGATGCAAATGCTTACTAGCTGGGACCTTACCAGTGTCACCTGTGATAAATTGGCTCTGCAGTGGCCAAAAGAAGTAAAACCAAAGGGGAGTTAAAGCAATAATACATTTTTAAAAGGTAGTCTTCTCTATTTATTGAAGTGTAAGGTACCAGCAAAGGACCGCAGAATACCAATTTTCTTACTTGTGCTTGAATTTCTCCCTGTATTGAATAACTGTGACCGTTTCTTCAACAACAGGCTTAGTGTAATTTTTTCTTCATAAGTTTGACTGACCTCATCCTAGTCGCTATTCTTAAAAGGAAGGAGACTCAGTGGTGCCTTTTCTTTGGGAAGTTGTTAGAGGGACATTGGGTGTGTTGAATGATGGGTCTACAGAAAGCGACAAACCTGTGATGCTGTCACATTGTTTTGGGAGTTGGCTAAGCGGAGCCTGTGTGTGTGTGTGTACGCATGCGCACGTGTATGCCTTTCTGTGTATTTGTGTGTGTGTTGATCAACGAGTATTAGTATTCTTCCCTGTTAACATTTTAGTTCTTGCGAATTCTGAGCAGAAAGGTGGCTGTTCCATTATCTTGTACAAATATTTGGCCCTGGAATTCCCTTATTTACTAACTATAAGTAATATAATATTTTTAAACCTCCAGTCACTGGGAAAGGGAAAATAAACAACTGACATAAAGATACTTAGCGCTGAAAGCTTGCAGAGTTTAGTATTTGACAGGCAAGAGACTGGAGTTTATCATTTATCATTTAGTGAATACAGGCCTTTAATCATACCTTTTGTTTAGCGAAAGTCTTGGTTATATAACATGTAGAAGGAGTCAAAAGGGTCTCTGTTTAAAAAATATTAAAATATCCAGTAAAGTATGTTGTATTTTAAAATAGTTTTTATTTGGCTGGGGGAGGTGACTCTCAGGTTGTATTAATTTTCCAAGATAAGCAAATCTGACTTTTATGGTTTTAAATTATGTTGAGTGTCATTTGTAGAAAAAAAAAGGATCTGACATTTTAGTTATAAATTAAGAGAGTAGCAGGTTAAAATAACTTTTATGGTGTTTATAATTTTTACTTTTCTGTCAGTGCAACATATTCTTACTGACAGGGTTCTGTGATACTTCTTTGATTATCTGCCCTCACAAAGAAGCCTGTGTAAGTGTTCAAGGGAGAGAGTATCATTTTGCTTTATTATAAAAAGTCTATCCCAGTTAATATTTATATAGATAAACAGTTTGGACGACAACTGCCTTGTCTATTTCTGTGCAGCTGGACAAGGGATTTTTGTTTTCTTTAGGTAGAATTTGTCACAGAGTCCTTTCTCTGTAAAATTGGATGGAATAAAGATGTTAAAATTTTATGTCTTTAAAACGTTTTATCTTTTAATCATCAAATAGCTTTCCTCTAACAGTGCCATTTGTAATTGAAAGTGTCCTTTCCTACTTTTCTCAACTGTTTCCAGGTTTAATATGTCCAGTAAGTTGATCAGCTTTGTTAAAGATTGCTTTTTGCTTGGATTGACAAATTTAGAAATGAAAATAAAAAACAAATCAATATTCTGAAAGGAAGAGTTATTTGAAATATTTTCTATGAAACAAATATTACCTGCTTAGGAAGTTTGTTAATATCAGTTGTTAACAGTTAAAAAGTAAAAGTATAAAAATCACATTCCTTTTTTAGTGCTTTTATAAAAATGCAACTTAATGAACTGTTGAGTACTCATAGGCTCCATCACACCCTTGCTGCCTTATAAAATGTAAAGTGTAAGAACAATATTCATTTTACTATTGGAGAGAAGCTAATCTGATCTAGTTGAAAATACAACAAAATAGTTGGAATTGCTGTCACATTACAATTGTCAAGAATTTTAACATAGCATTTAAAGCTGTCTTTATGCCTTTAACTAGCCATACCCAGTAGGTAGTTGCAAAAAGGATTTTTGCTATCTTTAAAATGTTGATATAGTGGCAGTTTTTAAATTTTTCTCTTAACTGGGAAAAGTCAAAGATGAATAGTGAGAGTTTTTATGACATTCCTCCTTAGTTTAAAGACAGAAAGGGCTTTGTAGATACATGTGTGAACATGTACTTACTTATATACACGTGTGTTCAGGAGTTAGGATCTGCAGATGACGAATTTACAGTACTGCTACCAATACCCAAATCACAAACAATATCCCTGTATAATACGTGCTTTGTATCTGCTACTGCTTTATGTGCTTTCCATAGTACTGACTCATTAAGTTCTTCCAGCTATACCTTAAGGTTGCCAGTAGCATTGTCCCCGTTTTATAGATCAGTTCTCTGACATGAAGAGCGGTTAAGTGATTTGCCCAATTCATTGGTAAAGCTCAAATCTGAATCCTTGAGGTCTGATGCCAGAGCCTGTGCTCTGAATAACTTTTCATTGTTGCCTCTCAGTGAGGAACGAATTATGCCTAACTTCGTTTTTTTCTTGAAAAGTGATTAATTTTGCAATTTTTGAGTGCTAAATTACATTAATTTATGTGTACACATAAATACATACAAGTCTACTTCATGTTTTCCCGGCTTTTTGTTTCCTTTTTACTTTCTATCTACTCAGTAGTTGAGGGGCTGGGGATTTAGCTCAGCTGCCCAGTGCCTGCCTGGCAAGCGCAAGGTCATGAGTTCGATTCCCTCGTACCAGAAAAAAAAAATAGTTGATTTTACACATACCTGGATATGTCTCCTCAACAAATAAACCAAACTCAGGTCTTCCTCACTAAAGGAAGTTGCAAATAACAAAACTCTAAGCTTCATAACTTTGTGAAATAAAGTATTGTGGACGATAACTCAACTCATACGGATGAAGTAGCTTGTGTGTGTGGTTTTAAGGAACAGTTTTTCAGAAGAGACCCAAATTTCAGGCCAGGTCTCATAAAAGAGGCTCCATTGAGGTTTATTAAATCGCACTGAAGTGTACACTTTTCACACTGTATTATTCTACACAGGTTCTGAACTACTGAAAGTGTATTTACGAAGGGGAAGACAGGACCTGGACACCTAGAAAGGGTCCAGCTGCCACTCACCTCCTCCAGCGCCAGTAACTGCAAAGGCTGTTTGAGCTACTTACAACTGCCAGCCTTTTGCAGTGCTGCTCCTAGGTATAGCACCTGTATTTAAATTCTTCAGCTGTCAGAACTTTTCTTTTGGGTGTCAGTGCTACAGGAGAGCTATTATTTGCTTAAAATTTGTTTTACTTTTCTCAGAGCACGTACTACATACAATTTAAAGAAGTCAATTTAGTGCTAAACAGCGTATGATAAAATCTAGCAGTCTACTACCAAGGGGGCAAATGCTGTCAGTTTTATCTTAGCAGTTACCTTTCTAATTTAAAATCACGTATTTATGTAACTCTCCTAATTCTTGTTTTAAGGGTGTGTGTGTGTGTGTGTGTATGTGTGTGTGTGTATGTGTACGTACTTGGGAGGGGTGCAGAGCTACATCCTCAACCCTTTTTATTTTTAATTTTTAAAAAATTTTAAATTTTAAGACAGGATATTCCAGGCTAGTGGGCTGGAACTTGCAATCCTCTTGCCTTAGCCTCCCTAGTGCAGTAGCAGGTATTTCAAGCACACGATGCTATACCTGGCCAATTTTCCTTTGAAGCGTTCATCGACTCCTTTGGAAGATGAGGAACTGTACTCTTTCTTGGCTGCTCGTCCTGCCCTACATACTTTTCACTTCAACCTGGACTTGCCATGAGTTTGGTTAGATGAGTGACTACATGGTTACAAGTCTGGAAAGCCTATTTGCTGCAGACCATGACAATTTTTTTTTTTCTGGAATAATGTGTTGTTTTCTTGGAATTAATAACTTGTTTGGTTTCTTCTATTGCTGTTACGGTTTGTAACGGCAATACATGTGTGTCCCCCCAAAGCCTCATGCAGTCATGGGGCGGGCTTCTAGAGTTTATGATTGATCCATGGTCCAATGCTGGGATTCTGGGTGTGAGTGCTACGCCCGCCCTGGGGTGGGTAGTTTGCATACAATGTAAAGGAGGGAAAGAGGCTGCTTACAGCCACTCTTCCTGTTTACTCTTGTTGCTTTTGCTATCTTCTGCTGCCATGAAGGGTTGCCTTCTGCTGTGTGCCACTCTGCTTTGGAGCCAGCCAAGTACAGACTAAAACCTCCACAAACTGTGAGCTAAATAAACCTTTCCTTCCTTAGTTTTGGGTGTCAGGTATTTTGTCTCAGCAACGAGAGAAAAGTAACGAAAACAATTGTTATGTCTAATTTGCCTCTAAACTCCCCCTCCTGTATTTTTTCTTTATATATATTCAAATACATTGTACATTTCATCTGTTCTTTTTTCCAAATCTCCCTTAGAGTATTCTGGACCTGCTGCAGTCTGTTGCCATTTTGAGATGCTTTCACTATTCTGCCATTTCCTTTGCCTTCCTTTATTTTCGATACTGTTCACTGGATTTTAATTCATTGTTTATTCCTGTTTATTCTCTCATTTTAGAGAGCTCATCTTCCAATAGATTCCTTTCAAAAGTACATACATTTTAAAACCTATATGCTTGAAAGTGTCACTATAGATCTTCACACATTAATGCTGATGTCTGCAGAATTATAGATTGAAAGTCATTTTTTTCCTTAGAAATGTGAAGATCCTCTTCTGCTTGTAGCTTCAAATACTTCTGTTGAGAAATCCAGTACTATTTTGTTTTTGTTTGATTTTGAGCCTTTGGAGGAAAGCTATATAAACTTGAGCTTTAATCCTGTTTGCTGTACTCTATCTTCTATTGCACCTGCTGTCCCCAGGTCTAAAACTGTCTTAGCGGCTCTGCTTCCTTATCCTTCTTTACCAGTGGAAGCGGGGTGGTCACTCAGCTGCATGGTGTCTGGGCGGGAAAGTGGGGGCATCCAGTGTCTTCCCAAGGGGTCTTCAGCAAGTCCTCGTCCTCACAGCCTCACCTCCCTCCACCACAGCTGCCAATACTTAAGTATGTGGGGGTATGAGATATGAATCAAATTGTTCCCAGCTCTTCCCCTGATACAGATTTACCGTGCAGCTTTTGGGGAACAGCTGAAAAATGCACTATTTTATCTGCTTTGCATTTTTCAAAATATGCTTGCTGTTGTGTCGTTTTAGTTTCTCTTTTCTCTGGTCTTATACCTATTAGAACTCCCTTTGTTGTTGTTTTAGTGAAGTTTTAAGAACAGAGAAGGTATTTCAGCCCTATAAGGTGAAATTCTAAGGTATGGGTGTCAGGGAATCAGACCATTTTTAAAAACAGTTGTTTCTTTCAGACCCTCTTGGGATTTTACTGTTTTGTCTCTACAAATATAATGAAGGAAAATAAGTTTAAAAGGGAAGAGTAGTAATCACCTTTGTCTTAGGGAACGCATTTGCCCACTAGTCACTGGGAGGTTGGGTAGGAAAGTAGAATGCCGCACTCCTCCCTTCTTCATCAGGCATCTGCAGGGACCAAGGCTCATAGTGGTGCCACTCTTGCCGGTCTGTGGTCAGGCCTGGTGAGTTTACAATAGCAAGTTGATTTCAGTCCTTGAAAAAAAAACCCAGGTTTCCCACCCTTCACACCCATTCTGCTTGAGTTTCGTAAGGCACATGTTTTGGGAAGTCTAACTGTGTTCTCTCCAGACCAAGATCTTTCTAAAGGTTTCATAATAATTTATAATATAATTATTATTAATAATAATAATAATTTCAGAAATAGCTTCTGGAGCATGACACTGATAACTTCAGGAGGGTGAGCACTTCTGTACACCCTCATTCTCTAATGAAACCACCTCTGTTCCAATGCCTGCTACATGCCCAGAAGTGTGTTAGGTGTTTTTAAACATACTGATTTCTCTTGTCCTTACACAGTGTATGTTTTAATAGATGCTCTGATATTACTAATAATGGGCACTATTTAAAGATTGGTTACAGTACAGTGGTGGTTACTGAATGCTTTGAATAGCACTGTGTAGTAATTTTAGCGTTCTCATTTTACAGACAAGGAAACTGAGGTTACTGGTTTGGCCACAGTCATCCAGCTGGTAGCTAAAGTAGCTGAAATTTGAGGCCAGGTTTGCTTTATAGCAAAGCCCATATTCTTCTACTGGTATAGTTTTTATTTTTAAAGAAGTCAACAAGGCAGCTTCATATACATAGTTTTATCTAGATTTTTACTACCTAATCCAATAAAGCACCTATTTTTGAACTGAAAGATTTATTCTCAGCCTGAGAGGTTTGATTAAAAAAACCCAATACTTAATTTCATCATTTTGATCTCTTACTAGATGTGATTTTTCATGAATAGATGTTTGGGATAAACCTGAGAGATAGAATACAAGTTTTAGTTTAGTTACAGTAGAGGAGTTTTGTCATTTAAGGAACTTGGCAGTGAATATTTTTTTGAAACAAAATAGTAATGAAGTAATTGCATTTTAGTTTCCTTGTAGAAACACACATTTTCTCATTCTTCATTTGTTTAAAGTGCACGGTTGACACTAGCCCAGGCCCATGGGGAGAGTGTCACATCCCTCTCTTTCATTAGCTGTGTAAGTGCCCTTAAACATTTCAGGTCGCACTGCGTTATGGCAGTGGAATGCATGAGACCAACCCACAGAAAACAGAAGCATTATTTAAACTAGAAGTGGATAGGCAGGAATCAAGTGGAGTCAAACGTTAACAAGAAACTCAAGGTTCACATTAAATAGAGAAACCCAAGGAAATGCTGAAATTTGTCTCTCTGGTTGGTAAACTGCTTAATTCCATTGACATTTATTAAATACCTGCTGTGTGACAGGGGCTTCTGAGGCCTTGGGAATAAAATAATGCTGAGGAAATCATGGTGAAGAGCTGACATCATGCTGAAGTGTTAGTGGGAGAAAGAATAATTGTTTGCAAGGGAGAACTTGCATCAACTGAAAACACTGTAAATATGACATATGATCATTGTGGAATTTTCTCATATATAAAGAATGGTCAAATTTTATGGAACTTATCCCTTCTCATGAATTGTAATCTCATTTTTGAGTGTGGAATAAGAGGTTGTTTTAGATATATATTCTTTTATATGCATTCCTGTGGGTATCTCGGTCATGGTATTGCTAGACCATCCTAAGGCTCATTTAAAGATTTTTTTTTTTTATTTTAAAGAGAAAAAAACAGTAACAAAATAACAACAAAGACAAAAACAGTAGAAAGGATACAGGGTTTCAAAACAAGATGATAGGAATTAACAGTGGTGGTTATATTACATATTGTTATCTTCAACAGAGTTGTTCAGATTACCAGATGTAAGAGTGCAAGAGTGAACAAACAATTAAAGAGAATAAAAAGTAATAAAAAAAATTAGAAATGATACAGAACTTCACTAAACAAAATGGTAGGAATTCAGCCATGGCTGTTACATTGCATATTGTTGTCTTCAAATTAGTTGCTCAGATTACCAAATATAAGCATGCAAAATTGGTCAAAAAAATTTAAGCATTAACCGTTCCTTTCAATAAACCAGTAGACATCAGCAGTACAATTATCTCAGCTAACCTTGAATATACATAGGTATTTTCCCCTTCGATCTTTCTTTCTTTTCTCCTTTTCCTCATCCCAGTTGTTCCTTTCCTTCGAGCAGTTTCTTTCCCTTTCACACTGTGTAAGGCATATGGTGAGAAAGCAAAGGTGATAGCATTCCTGTCACTACTACAGACCTGGTGTTTGGATCCCTTGGCCTGGCAGTGACTCAGGTATTGCACGACTGCATACATCTAGGCATTGCCCCCTGTGCTGGGGCCTTTCCAGCTAGTGCAACCCAGACCTTTATAAACTCATCAGTGACTCTAGGAGACAGAAATGAGAGTGATGACTCCAGTGGGATTTCATAGGATTTCAAATCAGTCCAGAAATCTGCGTGGTTATCCCTAAGACAAAGTCCTGTTTCTGCTCAGCGTACGAAATAGTCATCCCTGTGTGCCTTACCCTTAGCGACAGCTTGCCTTTTGAGGGCTGCTTTGGTTTTGGTTGTAACCATACATCAGTTCTGAAAAGAATTTAGGTTGAGGATCTGAGAGAGCAAAAGTGTCTTATGGTGTAATTTTTCTCTACAGTCTCATGTCCCTTAGGGTCTTATCAAAGGTGAGAACATTGATGGCACATGTAATTACTACACATTTGGTCTCTGTGGAACATAAGGCAAATATATTTTTTGTGTCTAAAACTCTCTTAGGTAAAGCATAGAGAAAAACTGACTTTGTGGTGCTCATAGTGTGCTCACCAAATTTCTTCTTCATTTCAAGGCTGAAATTTTTTTTTTTTTTTTGCGTTTCAGTAATTTTGTTGAAAGGTATCTCTTAGTACAAACATAATGGTAGTTGGTTAGGTTACCTCTGCCAATTGAAAATATTCTATGAGCTGGTCCCTGGCCTCGAAGGCGCCCGGGAGGAAGGCCCCCGGCACCCGGGAAGCCGTGCGCTGGCGCACGCCGGCCCTCAGACCAACCACCACTGCGCAATTGAGAACTATCACTATCACAGAGAAGCAATGACACAATTGGCTCACCACATACCGGCTGCGGAGGCTCGCCTGTGTACATGTGTGAATCATTCCGACACGTAGAAACCCCTGGGAATACATGCCACACGAGTCAGTCTAGCCCCTGCCGTTGAGAACCAGAAAGGTCCAGATTCAGCGGAGGAGCAGCTGCTGAACAAGGACTCAGAGAAACATGAGAATACAGCCTAAGCCCAAAGAGTCGAAGGTCAAGTGGACCAGGGTCACGAGAACCATTCAGAAGCTGTAAACCAGAAGGACCTTGCGCAATATCTAGGGAAATCCCCTGAAAGCCATTCCTCCCCTGACAGTACAGGCTGTGGTAGAGGAGCACATGGAGCGCCAGAGAGGTCTGCAGCAAGATTCCTGCTGCCTGTGCTGATGGTTGGGGAGAGGACACTAACTGGTTGTGGGGTCCCAATGTGATGGGAGGTTGGAGAGAAAAAGCTATAAAAAATGGCTTTCGCCCCAGATGGCTCACTTGAGGTATTAGTAAGAATTGCCTCCTCAGTATTCTATAGCCATGATGAGGAGGAGGACAAGGAGAGAAAAAAAAGAGACGGAGGAAAAGCAGCTGCTTTTGCTGCAGCACTAAGAGAAACAGACCTAAAGTCTGATTCCCAGGGCCCCAAAAAGAACTCGACGACTGCGTTCATCTGCTACCTCTGTTAAAAGCCAGGCCACCTCAAGAGGAACTGCCCTAAGAGGCCCCCTGGGCCATGCGTTCCCTGACTGCAAAGGTGACCACTGGAGATCAGTCTGCCCTCTGAAGTGGAGGCCCCAGAGCTCAGACCCATCCTACCAGTTAGTCCGACAGGAATGAGGGGGCCCAGAGCATGCTCTGCCTTTTCCCTCTGGCCAGACTGTCATCTCCATGGAGGAGGCCTGGGTAATCATGACTATGGAGGAACAAGAAAACAGCCTGTTGCTAGACACAGGTGCAAGTCTCTCGGTCCTTCTTTTCAATCCTGGCCTTCCTTCCAGCCATCATACCTCACTGAAAGGAGTCACTGGTGAGGAGGTAATATGCTATTTTTCACAACCCTTAGGCTGTAACTACTTGTTAGATCCTTCTTGCGTATGTGTGTCTTCCTGAGAAACACTTTGAAAATACCACCATGTATTATAGCCGCCATTGATATTTTCCTGCTAATCTGTCCATAACTTTGTAATGTTTGTATTGTTCTTATCCTGTTTTGTAAATGGATGCATCTGTATTATTATGTGTTTCCTACAACAACCATTGAGAATAGTTAATGATTATTCAATAGGTCACTCATGTATATCTCTATTTATTTTCTTTAGAAGCCACTTTGAAGATACCAAAGTATAGTACAACAACTATTGATAATCTCCTACTCCTTTTGTCTGTAACTCACTATTATTTGTCTGCTTGTTTTCCTGAGAAACTATCTTGTAGATAACAATATGTAAAACAGTAACCGTTGATAATTTCCTACACTTTGTCTGTAATTTGGTACCCTCTCATTATTATGTTATTCTTCTTTTACTCTTTAAAATAAAAAATTAAAAAAAACTGATGTTTTCAAAATATTGAACTATATCGAGGCTGAAATCTTTAAGTCCTAGAAATACCAACACTTGGAATTGAGATCTGAGTAGATTGAAGCTGACCATGAGTACTCCACGTGGTGAAAATGAAAATAACTTGTAAAATAGGGTCCCCGTAATGTAACACTACTTTGTCTTTTGAGCTAATTCTTATTTTCAAGCCATCTTGCTGTCTAAGAAATTACAGCATTACACATTCTTTTTTTTTTTTGGTACCAGGAATATGAACTCAGGACCTTGCACTTGCCAGGCAGGCACTGTGCCACTGAGCTGTATCCCTGGGCCCACATTCTTCATTTTTAAAGTGAAAGACGTATAAGGGAAGCAAATAAAAACTAATAACATTGATTTGTATTTTTAAATCATAAGGATGATATCATGGAAATAATAAACTCTAATTTTCTATTTATTACTGTTTATTTTTGGCAAAACTTACAAGCAGAGAAACTTATAATGTAACCCTTAATGGTTCAAAAATCCTTTATGAACCCCCTTTTCCCCTCTCTTGCCACCATTCTCGTTCAGCTATGCTTTGTGTAAGTCACCCATGTCATGCCGGGGCCATTGAACTTGGCCTGTGCATGCTGGGCAAGTGCTCTACCACTCAGCCACGCCCCCAGCTCTTTTGATTTTGAGACAGCATCTCTAAGTTGCCCCAAGCTGGCCTCAAACTTGGAATCCTCTTGTCTTAGCCTTTAAAGCAGCTGGGGTTCCAGGCATGCACCACCACTGATGTACCCTTACTTTTCTTAGGTGGTTTTTTTAAAAAAAAAGTACCAGAATTGAGTATGTGACGTACTTCAGATCATGTGACCTGCTAGTGGCTTTCCATTACTTAGCAAGAAAAGGGAGAACCCTTTCTGTGCCCCGCAGTACTGTGGTTCTTCGTGCCTCTCAGCATTACATGTACTTGTTTTACCCACCCCATCCCATTCTGTGCTCAAGTTACTGCTGCATTAGCCAGCTTCCCTGGAACAAGGCGCCTTGATGTGTCCTCTCCTGCTATGCTTTTTCTCAACTCCTGTTTCGCCTTTCTCTTTATCACCAGTTCATCTTACAGATCACCTTTGTGAGGCCTTTCTGAGTCACCCAGCCCGAGGGAGCCCCCAACACTTACTACCAAAGTACTCTTTGTTTTCCTTCATCTTTTATGTGACAAATATTTATGGAACACCTGTTCTGTGAGAGAAACATAGTAATGTGCATTCCTGTATGGCGCCTTCCTCCCAGTGAAGGAGGCAGCCAGTGAGCGCTGCTGCCCTTACCTTCTCCCAGCCCTGCATTGTAAGTGAAGGGGAAGAGTCATGGTTCACGATTCAGTGCTGTTTCCGTTCTTCCAGACTTGGTGAGGAGGGCTTTCAGAAGGCCCAGTCTCTGCCACACTCCTCCCATGCCTCAGTCAAGTCCCTGCACAGTGGGGAGGTGGTGAGGAAGGTCACTCGGCTGTCCGCCCTCTAGGTGCTGTCCTTGAGCGTGCCGTGTTATCTGCTGTCCGCTTTGGTTTTCTCATTTGTAAAGTGCACTAGTCTCACCTTTCTCACAAGTTTCTTGAGTTCATTATAAAAGTGCTTGATAAAGACAGGCTTATTCAGGGGCTAGGGTTATAGCTTAGTGACATAAGCGCCTGCCTGGCAAGCTCGAGGTCGTGAGTTCGATCCCCGGTACCAAAAAAAAAAAAAAAAAAAAAAAGACAGCCTTATCCAAAATCTGCTAATTTTGTTTCTAATAGTGAAAATAATGTCCATCTTCACCCTGGGTGCCTGAGCTCCAAATTGACATTTCCAGTAGTTGGATATACATTTCTGTGTTGCTCACAAAATGACCATTTTCATCTTCCAACAATCCTAGTCGCCCCTCCCCATTTCTGTGCTTTGGGGATGTATGTCCTTTCCCCTCAGATTGCAGATCCAGCCACTCCAATGTCATGTCAGTTTTCATCTGTTACATCCCTGGTAGCTGTTCTTTGCCACCTCTTTTCAAGCCACCGTCTAAATTGAGGTCTTCGCCTCCTGTCTCCTTTAGGCTGACTTCTGAGGTATCTCCAACTCTCCCCTCAGGCTTTTTCTTCCAAACTGGATAGAATCCTGTCATTATTTATCTGTTTATCATATCTTTGTCTTACTCAGAACTTTGAGAGATATCACCTTGTTATTGACATAGATTTAAAATCCATTCATGTATTATTTAAAGTTTGTCATAATTTGACTTCAATCTGTTTTTCAGATTTGATCTCTGTCATTTCTCCTCCTGCTAGATGGATGCATCTCCGGTTCCGTGTCCCTTGGCTGTACTTTCCAGCTCCTTCCACTCACTTCTTTGTGTTTCTCATTTGCCTAAAGTGCCCTTTTCTGTTTATTCCCATCCTTATCACTCTTTAGGTCTCTGTGTGACTCTCAATTTCACAGGAGTCCGAATTTTTATCGTCATTTCTGCTTTGAAATTGTGTTCCACTTTGTTATTTACTTGCCTCACTATGCTTTCCCAGAATTTCTGATATTCTTTCATAAAACCACGAGACTACACCATAATAGAAATCTACTACAGTACATAGTTTATGTTGTCATTGGTAGCTGGGATTTTGTTTTAAATTGTGTGTTTCTAACAATGCAGAGAAGGCCCCCTTGCCTGGAAGAATGGGTGAAAATGTGCTCATAAGCAGAACACTGGGCTTATTGATTTTGCCTCGTCCACTCTGAAAGAAACTAGGTCTAATTTCTCAGAGAACCTAGTTATAGTTTATCAGACTATAATATGTGAATACTTATTCAGTCTAATGAAAGAACTGGCATTTAGAAAAGATTTGTCCCAGGAGTGACTGATAAAGTGCAGCCCACTTAGATAACTACTAAATGTCATTTGCAGGTGTTTTTAAGTTTGCTAAATTGTCCTCCTGTGTTCCCTGAGAACTTGACTCTTGTTTTCTCGTCCATTAGATAAATACAGCCCTGAGTAACCACTGATGACCGTACTTTGTTTTGCTTCTGTACTAATGGCATACTTTCGTTTTTCTGCAGTACTTTGGAAGTTTACTTGTCATTTTCTGTGTAGAGCTGGCTTGTGGAGTGTGGACATATGAACAAGAACTTATGGTGAGTTCAGAGTAGAATCTAATCACAGTCTAAAACAATATCCAGTTCATCTGTTTAAATCATATGCTTTAGAACAGTTTAGACACATGATTGTTGATTTAAATGTTCAGGCTACATGATAACAATGAACAGTCTAAATACTTTGAAAAGTAACATTTTCTTTTCTGCGTTTAAAGCACTTTTCTAAACTATAATTTGGTATATGATGATCTGTGTCTTTAATTCCACAGACTGCTTAAACGTGAATATGGTAGACTAAAAGTAGTACATCATCTAAAATAGCTTTACCACCTTCTGAGTTAATAATAGGAAAGATTTGCGGGTGCAACGTGAGTTTTTTGCAAATGCTTGAACATCTCCATAAAGCCTAAGAAAATGCTGACTGCAGCAGAAACCAGTGGCCAGGAAGCCTGTGTCTCGTGTTTGCAGACGCTGGTCCACGTTCCGCTTTCAGAAGTGTGTGTTTAGGAGCTGCGGTATGTTTACTGCAGTCCGGACACGTCCTCACAGTGTGAGATCTGGCTACTTGAAAACAGCTCTTCAGCATGTTTTTCCCCTTTATTTCAGCTGTTGCAACCCCTGGAACAACTTTTACAGTTCTGTGAGTGTACATATAGATAGGAATTTCTTAATCTTAAAATTGTACCACTTGCATTTCATCCTTGCTCGCATTGAGTGTTACTTATTTTATTTGCTCACTTCTGTGGTGAAAGTTAATGTATTTGTTGCCAGTGAGGTGGAGGGCCTTTGCATGTCTGTGAATGCTAGCTGTTCTGTGGAGGCAGGCCAGATTTTCCCAGTGTAAGCATTGTAGAATAATTGTCTCACTAAATGGTGTTTCAACATGTGGTGCTCGAACCATCTGCAGCAGGAGTTACGAGGGGTGATTATTAATAATGTGCATTCTGGGGCTCCAGCCTGGATGTGCTAAATCAGAATTGCGGGGGAGGGCAGGGCCTGGCCATCAGCATTGGAGACAATGAGTTTTAAACATTTTAAAACTGAAGAATCTTTAAAAAGAGCGGGTAATTTCGTATTTGTTTTGGAGAGAAGAGGTACATGGGGCAGTTGTGTAATAAAACTGAAGTCATTTCTGGCACTGATACGGTTGTTAAAGATTTTATGGTGAATCTGCTACTGTTTTGTGAGGCTGTTCTGAATGTGAAGTAGCAACTTCAGACTAGAGCATGCTGTGCACGTGGCAGCTACACGGCAGCACTGCACGGGCCCATTGGCTGTGGGATCCCTGTGAAGCTCCGGGGCTTCCGTGTATGCAGTGCTCAACAAGAGAGGATCGACGCAGAGTTCAAAAGTCAGGGCAGGCCCTAAGTGCACCAATACAAAGTTAAGAACTCTCTCCAAAATAAAATCTCCCATTGTAATATGGTTCTCTCGCTGTCTTTGTGAAATGATATTTTCACACCATTCCTAGAAAGTTGTGTGTTTAGGAAAGCAAAAAAAAAAAAAAAAAAAAAAAACAACAAACTCAGGAACTCTGTTTTTGAGTGTTAGTGATAAAGAGATTGTCTCTGTTGGGTTTTTTATTTTTTAATAATAAATTTATATCCCTGACAATGAAGCAACAGAGAGTAAATCGTGCAGCTAATTCTTGACCCCCTTACCTCAGCTGTTGACTGTGTTCTATTTGGTAAGTAAAAAATTTTTAGAACTGAGTTCACTTTCTGAGGACTTTTTCAGTGTGTGACACATTTGCCGTACAGATGATATCTCATTGTAGCAAGGCTTGGAGGAACGGATGTGAGGTGTTTGACAGGGAATGTCATGACTCTGACGTACTTGTGAGAAAGCCGAGGACACTGAAGAGCGCTGGTGTGGGTTTAACTGCAGGACAGTGTGCACGAAGCTTCTGAGTGTGCAGCACGAGCAGAGTGCACGCTGCCGACTCAGCCGAGGGCACACGCCATGTTTTGCTTGTGTAAATCTTCCCCGTTGCATTACCAGGACAGAGTAAGGACTGTTTAAAAATGAAATGTGGAAAGCAGTTTTTTTAAATTTCTCACATTTTTTATGGTTTCTGCACTAATAACAGTGTGAATGAAAAGTGCTATTAAAGTTTATTATCTGCCAAAGTTTGCAGGACCCAGGCTTTACATAGACTGGCTTTGTGCTCTCAGCGGTTCCATGCAGGGAACCAGTCAGTGTGTGTTACTTTACAGCCAGATCTCTGGTTCGTGCCAGAACTCAGCGGTCTCCTCTGTTCTCTTGCCACTTTTGGTCTCAGATTGATTGTGGTCACAGTGAAAAAACAAACCATGTTTATTTTGGAGAGTAAAACTTAAAAAAGATTGTTATATTAACTAAGTGAAGAGACTGACATCAGTCGGCTGCTTCCGCATTATTTTTTGTTGGCACATGTTCACCTCCTATTTATTTTTCCTTCTCTAGACAAAATTTATCAATAATGGGGATTTATTTCACTTCCATTTATTTTATGCCCCAAAGAATCTGCAGTAATACTAATTTATAATGGGTAGCTGGGACTTTGGTTAGTTCCCTGAATTTTATTGAAGCCATATGCAAACACAGTATACCCAGTCAGCCCATTATCAGAGTACCAAAACTGCATGCCCAGTGTTTGGGTGTTTTATTTTGTGTTGCATATGTCCAAATAAAAAGAAAAATCAGCATATATTGCTGATATATATTGAAATATTTATGTGGTCAAGAATTTTTATACTGTTTCTACTGATAATACTTTTTTCATAAAAAGAGTTCAAAATTTTCCTAATCTTGAGTTTTATTAGAGTCTTATTTCTCATTTCTCCCTTTTCTTTCTTTCTTTTTTTTGGGCAGGGCTGGGTTCTTGATCTTTATATCATTTTTTGAATTTCAAGCTTAAGATCTGAGCTTAATTTGGGCTTCAAGCAGATGATAATGTAAAGTAGCATTTGTCAGTTGTAACTTAGTCCAAGTGTGTGGGTCAGTATTTTAAAGTGTGAGTGTGTCCTTCAGTGTGTGTGTCTGTGCGCTGACGTTTTGCTTCTTTTCACCAGGTTCCAGTACAGTGGTCAGATATGGTGACTTTGAAAGCCAGAATGACAAATTATGGCTTGCCTAGATACAGGTGGCTTACTCATGCTTGGAATTTTTTTCAGAGAGAGGTAAGTGCTAAGATTAGTAGGGAACGGAATACAGAATAAGTGGCACACTTTCAAACAGATGTTCTAGGTTTTGTTCATTTTTCTGTTCTCGCTAATTGCCCGGGCTGGGCTCAGACTTGGGACTCTGCTCACCCCACATCCGCATGTCGGGGGCACAGGCACAGGCACTGCGTCCTTTTGGAAGAGCATCCTCATTTGCATGTGTGGAGTCAGCACATACAGCATTACAGGTGTAAACTGCAGTCGGGAAGACGTTGGCTCACATTCCTGCTCTCCTGCTTACTCTTTTGCTGCTGCAATTTGCAGAGCCTCCGTAAGCCTCAGTCTTCTCACTTAATAAAAGTGCCTACCTCCTCAGTGTTGAGAAGATTAAATATCAAATTTGCATTTATACATTTATCATCAGCTTATGGTTATTAATGATAGCATTGCAATGTAGGAGCTTTGGGTTTTTTCTAACCGTGTGTGATGTTGCATTTACCCCTCTCAAGTGAGGACTGTCCTCAGATGTTTAACGTCTGTGGACCTGAAGCTAATCATCAGTCTTGCTTCAAACCCAGTTCTTCTCCCAAGTCACTTCCTTGTGGTTGTGGCACCCCCAGAGAATCAGGTGTCTCGGTTTCCTTTCATTTGTGTCAGTGCTGGGCTGTCCTGCTCCTGAGAATGAGTGTCTTACCTGAAAGCCAGCTGCCTGCGTGGTTCCTGTGTCATGACCCCGGGCAGAGTCCAAATCCAGGACAGTTTCCAAATCCGGCTATTTGTGTTACAGTTGTTGAGATGGCTAAAATTATCGTGATAACACAGATTTCCTATTTATTTATACACTTCCTGACTGTGTTTGTTTACTGTACAGTTATACTAAAAACAACACAAAGGGAAAATAAGCAAAGCCTTAGGGAGTTTATAGTTACGTGTTCAGAGCTCCTCATTTCCTGGAATTTGTGATATGAATCATTTTGTTGAAGACAAAGTGGGGTTTGTGTTGTTTTGTTTCTGATGGGGACTCCACCTAGAGGGACGGTGTGCAGGCTCTGCAGGTGACAGCGTGCCGCCTCCGGACTTGTTCCAAGCTCTGCTCCCTCTTCGTGTCCGACGGCTGCTTTACATTAAAGGTGAAGACCCCTGAGCACCCTGTGTGTTAAAGCCCCTACTGTTAGTCTGCAAGGACTGCCACTATGAAGTACTGCAGACTGGGTGCTGATTACAAATTTATTTTTTCTTGGTTCTGGAGGCCAGAAGTCTCTGATCAAGGTGCTGGTGAAGCTGACTTTGCTGAGACTTCATGCTCTGGCCATCTTCTCCCTGTGTATTCCTTTTGTTATCTTCCGTATCTGTTCAGATTTCCTTTCCTTATCAGGAGATATGTTGAGTTGGATGAAGGTCTACTCTAATGGTCTTATTTTTACTTCATTACCTCTGTAAAGACCCTATACAGGCACTGCCACATTCCAGAGTTCTAGAGGCTATGAATTTGACTGGGGGAACAGGATTCAGCTGATAACAGCTGTCTTCCAAAATGAATTACAGGACGGAAAGTCAACTTCTTAAGTTCCAGTTCCTCTCATTTCTCATTCTGTGCTATTCTGTGCATATGTGTCAATTTAGTGGGCTCTTGCTTAAGTCCTAGTGCCTTTTTTTTTTTTTTTTTGGGGTCTTTTAGAGCCAGAGTGTCCTTACGTAGTTCAGGCTGGCCTTGAATTCATTTTGTAGCCCAGGTTGGCCTCGAACTTGTGGCAGTCCTCCTGTCTCAGCTTAATGCAATGTATTGAAAACCTTTTTAAAACCTAAGTTTTAAAAATGTGCTTATTTATTTTAACAAGTGATGGTTCACAGGCTTTAGAGTAAATAGGATTTTCTATATGCTGGCCTTGGGAAGTTATTTGACCCATTCAGGACCTTAATTTATTGATCCATAAAATGGTGAGAATTTGAAACAGTGTTAGCAAGAGTAGAGCTTTCTACAATGCAGTGTTAAAGGAGACAGAAAAATGACAAGGAGATGTTGACCATAACCTACATACTGTTATTGTAGCATGAAATTTATCTAGAGTTTTCAGAAAAAGTTTCAATGTAAATTGACTTTTATTGAACAAGAAAAACAACTACATGAAAGAAAAATATTTCACTGGCTTATTAAAATAAAAAATTCTGTCACTGAACATAATATATTTAAGTTATTTGGAAAAGTCATTTCTGTGGAGTTCCTCATTTCCTGACAGAGGTAGAGAAATGGGCTGTTCCATTGTAGGTGGAGTTCAAACGTTCCAGGAACTTCCTTTTTGTCATCAACATGAAAAGCGCTCATGTCATCACGAGATGAGAGAAATGGGCCTTGTCTGAGTGTGAAGATTTAAAGACAGATTTGGAAATGCAGTAGCTTAGGGTCTTTAGAAAGTGAAATTTTTGTACTACCTGTATTTTTTAAAGGATACTCACTGAATTATGTAAAATATGTGGTACCAAATTATGTTTGACTTACACTATGATGTTCATGTTTTTGTATTTTTTGTTATATTTAAGATAACTGTATGATCTTTTTTGTCTCATTTCACCAAAGAGAAGCAAAAACCTTTTCTGACACAGGTTTAGAAACACTGCTTAAAGACATGTACACATTAGATTCAGAACAATTAACTATCATGAAAAATTTTCTGCCCTTGTAAAAAGGAGAAGTAGTCCTCCATATAGTCAAAGGCAAGGAATGTGGGCAGTAGCTGGAAAGTCCTCTGCCAAGAGTGACTCGGCTTTTAGAATTTGACTTACTTTGTGTTGTTTACGGTATTTCCATGGCTGTTAGAACAAGTTTATAAGAGGAAAATACTGAAAATATTTTAGATTCATCTCAAAATTACAGTATTACTCAGATTTTAGTATTCGTTATTTATAATACTCTTAAGATGATTTTTTTCTTTTCAATCAAAAAGCATTAAAATATTCAAAATAAATTTTAGTATTTTTGCTTGAGATGTTCAGTATTTTTTAACATTGATTATAGTTAAAATGTGAAATGGTGGTGGATTGTGATCTTTTATTATGCAATGTTAATCTCACACACAGATTAATCTCTTGGGCTACATAATTTGCATAGCGAGTCACTCTTGGCAGAGGACTTCCCAGCTACTGCCCATATTCCTCGCCTTTGACTATATGGAAGAGTACTTCTGCTTTTTGCAAGGGCAGAAAATTTTTTCACTGTTGTTAATTGTTCTGAATCTAATCTGTACATTTCTTTAAGCAGTGTTTCTAAACCTACATCAGAGAAAGTTTTTGCTTCTCTTTGGTGAAATGAGACAAAAAAGAACATATAGTTATCTTAAATATAATTTAAGAACAAAAATACATCTTTTGTTAAATCTAACTTCATTCAAGCTAAAGGCACATCATTTTTTTCTGAGATTATGCTGGTAGAATATGGTCATTTATTTTATTCACTCTGTTGAGTGAAAACTCACTAGCTAAACCTATGTTTCTTTCTCAAAGTTTTGGCAGTTTTACTAGTAAAGGAATTTTTGTGATGTGGGCTTTGATCAACAAATCTTTCTACACAGATTATGGGAACTTTTAATACGGTATTTGAATTTTTTGAGCAGTTAACCCCAGTAATACACAAACTGATTGATTTACCATTCTCCAGTGTCCAGAAGTTAATAGTAAGTTAAAAGTTCAGCTATTGGGTTTGTGAGGGTATATGTTAAATCTGTCACTCTGTGATTAACTGGGGAGGCTCTTAGATGGGAGTGAGACTCAGTGATACAGGGTTTGTTTTTATGTGCTGTAGACACAGTTGTTCAGAATTGTTCCGTTACGGAATGGTTAGCCACGATGTGCCTCTCCGACATTGCCAGTATCAGCACAGAATGTGCACATATCATTGGGTGATAAAAGAAGTGAGTTTAGCTCTTAGAACAAAAATTTTAAAACTCTAATGTTTAATCTCTCATAAGTTAAAAAAATATTGTTGTAATTTCTGAGCCCGACCAGTAATTCTTTTTCAGTTTAAGTGTTGTGGAGTGGTGTATTTTACTGACTGGCTGGAAATGACAGAGATGGACTGGCCTCCAGATTCCTGCTGTGTTAGGGAATTCCCAGGATGTTCCAAACAGGCCCACCAGGAAGATCTCAGTGACCTTTATCAAGAGGTAAGGCCATGTGTTGTTAACTTACCAGGGATAAGACTTTTCTTAAAATAACTTTGAAGACTCAACAATATGCCAATGAAAATTTTCTTTTCTATGTAAATCCAAAAGACCTTAATTTTTTTTTTTTCTGGTAGAGGGGAAATAGGATAAACTTAAAACCCAATGTAAAAATCTTTGGAGAAAATGAGGTTTTAGGATTAATTTGGTTATGAACTTTATTGTGTTTGACCAAGTTCTGTTACCACTACTTAAGGACTGGTTGAAAATAAGCACATCCATCTTATGTAGCTGATTCTAGATATTTAGGGAGCACAGGGTATGGAATTCCTGGCCAGAGTACCTGTGCTGAGGCCTCCACATATACAGAAGAAAAACTCATTCTCAGGAGAAAATACTACGTGCTACTCTGCAGTTCCCCCTGCTGGCTGATGACTAGCAATGTCGGTTTTAGTTTGCTTCTGAAGATTGGTACTCGCTAAGATGCACCAAGACATTGAACATATTTGTGTGTGTTGTGGAAAAACTTACCTGAATCATCAGTTACTCTTTATTAGCAAAAGTGTTCCTAGTCTTTCATTTTCAGTGGAGAGTTTCACATTGTTAGCAGTGGAATCCTATTTCCAAATTAAAATACAGAATTGTACTGTTTAGTATAATAGCCAGTCTGTGGGTTACTTATATCCAAATTCGATTAAATTAAAATTTCACTTCATCAGTTGTACTTGCTACATTTCTAGTGCTCAGTAGTCACGTGTGACTAGTGGCTCTTACACTGGACAGTGCAAATATGGGGCATTTTCGTCACTATGGAAAGTTTCATTGGGTAGTCTTGGTCTAGGATGAGAGATCAAAATATTAATCAGGTGGAAGAGAAACTGCTTAAGCTGAGCACCTTAAAGCAGTCCGCAGCTATATCTCTGTTCATGTATCTGGGGAGGACAAATCACTGTTGAAAACCCCTGATTTAACATAAAGTAACTGTGTATGCTATCATATGCTACCGTGATGCAACTTTAAAATGAAACACATCAGAATTTACAAAACACACATTCTTACATATTTCAGTATAATTACTTTAGGAGATTATACTATTTTCCCAAGAAATACTATCATGCAAAACATGTTTAGGTCATCTGCCAGCCAGTTAAAGAAATATATAATTTATACGTACTAATTAATTTGAATGCTATATTTAACTAAGTAAAAGAATGTTATATTACCTATCCGCATGATCTGTAGTGCTCATGTCTTAGATATGAGTACCTTTTGGTTGTCAGAAAAATGTACTGGAGATGATAGGAATATGCCACGTTGAAGAATATTGAAGATATATTCTGGGTTCTGAATGCATGCCCCAAAGAAGAATGTCAGAAATTTTTAAGAGTTTCACAATTGTGCTGGTTTACCCAGACCACTCTTACAAAGTGCTATGAGCGAGTAGCTTCAACAGTAGAGATTTATTGTCTTACTGTTCTGGAGGTTAGAGATTCAGAATCAGTGCACCCACAGTGTTCCCTCTGGGAACTGTGAGGAAGAAAGTGCTGCAGACTTCTGCCTAGCTTCTGCGGTTTGCAGGCAGCTCGCGCAGTGCCTTCCTCCTCATATGAGATTCTCCTCTAGGTGTCTGTCTCCAGATTTCCCCTTTGCATAAGAGTACCACCTCACACTGGAGCTCATCTTCCTCAAGTATGACTTCATCCTAATTTCGTTACATTTGCAATAACCTTATTTCCAAGTTAGATGACACTCCGAGCTATGGAGGTTAGCATTTAAACATGAATTTTGGGAAGACACAATCTAATTCATGTAAGAATTAGAAATCAATGAATAGCTCCTCTACTTTAAAATAGAATCAAAATACTGATTTTCATTCCGTACAGAAGCATTGTGTTTGGATATTATCATTTGAATATATTGTAACTTCTGGCTTCAGTGAGAAGGAATATACAAGGCAGAGATAATAGAATAAAGCGTTCCTAAGTCAGTGTTTCTAGATGCCTCTGTGATTATTATTGCTATAGGTGAAAGCCAGTACTGTATTAGCTGGAGTCTGTATTAGGATGGTCAATTAACAGAAGCAGCAAAATCATGTTCATGCCATAAAATAGAAAACAGCATTCAGTATTTATAAGATGGTCTACAATGGAAATGTAATTGTGGATATTCAAATACATTATAGCTTACCTTTAGGCATTAATAGAATAGGTGATTACAGTATAGATATGTGCAGGCACGTAAATTGAAGCCATCAATTTCCCTAATGTGAACGCACTGTTCGCTGGATTTCAAAAGCAGCAAGTCAACTTTGAAAATTGCTTTGCTGCACAGCGTGATATAATTTCTGCTTTAGCATCTGTACTGATGACGTGATTGTAACTCTGACTGGGTTCCTGAAGACGACAAAGCATAAGTTTGGGAAAACATCAGTTTCCTGCAGTCTGAATGTGGACAAATTCTCTTCACTTTATTCAGCTGGAAAGTGTTTGTTTTAACATTTAAAATCATTTTCTTGGAAAAAAGCACAATTAATTTTTAGTACTGTAGCTTGGATTATTTTCACTAATGGTACTTTACAACGGGATACTTTAAAGATGTCTATAATTATTGAAAGGAGACACACTATTGTGCATGTGCAAAGTAGTAGCCTAGATTACATTGAGTATTTTTATATTTTGTTCAAAAGACCTTCACTAGCTAGCTAGTATTGGAGGTTATAAGATGTTCTTTAGATACAGATGTCTGGCCAATTAGGAAGTTCATTATCAGAATAATCTGTTTTTGCATTTTACCATTGATAATAGATGCTGATATTGGTAATTATATAATACATGAGTATATTCATAGTTGAGTTATAGAAGTATATCATTTATGGTATAAGTGCAGTTAAATCCATAATTAAAAATAAGACAATTCCACTTTGCCCTAGAGAACATGCTTCCCAATTGCAGTGTGTCCAGCGATAATCTAGTAGGAAGATGAGGGTCTGAAAGAAGAAACAAGTGAATAACAACTGAAGAATTTAGAATATTTACTCTAAAGTTAAAAACACTGAAGAGTGATACTTTAGATGTCTTCAAGTATTTCAAAGTTCCTAATTCAGAATAGGAACTAGACTTAGGCATTGTTGTTCCAAGGGCCAGAAGTTCCAGGAAGGAAGTTTTGAATCAATAGATGGAAGACCTTGCTCATCAAAATCTGTGCAGTTGTGAGACGGGTTATCTTGTAAAATAGTGAGCGTCTCATCACTAAAAGTGTTAAACTCAAGGTCAGATAGCCATGTCATTGGTGGTTTAGAGTGGGTTTTTAAATTAAAAATGAACCTGGAACAGATGAATTTCAAGGTAACTTTTATCTTTCATATTCTGTAAACTCAGAGATAAGAACTGGCTTTCATCCTGCAATCTTTCTTTGGTAATCTAAAATTAAGGAAATAAATCATTCTCAACCATCTGGTGGCCTGCCCGGTCCCTGACCCAATAATATTTTATGACACATTTTGAAACCTGTGAAAAATGATAGAACAGAAATAGAGCAACAACTGCACATTTTAGAAACGTTCCCATCAGAAGTGTTGTTACTTTCAGCATAGAACTCTTCCAGTGTCCCTAGGAAGCTACACACTTGTGTAGAAATACAGGTTTAAAAATCACAGAATATTCCTGACTCTCCATTTACTTCTATTCATACATCCAAAACGCTTTGTGATTATCTCCTGGATTTCACCTGCTGTTGTCAATGTTGGGAATCCAGCAGAGACTGTTGCAGGTGAAAATAACTCCTCTCTGGCAGTTCATATTCTAGTTGATGATGTAGACATTACTAAGAAAAATACAGTAATAGAAGGTACTTGCAGGAGGTAGTAAGTACTTTACAGACTGGGCGGGGTAGCAGGTGGAGCCTTGTTGGGAAGGAGCTACTTGAGATGGAGAGAAGACTGTCTTGGAAGGGAGTGGTTGAACTGAGGCCAGTTGATGAGAAGGACAGGGCCAAGTAAAGATCACAGAAAAGCATTTTTAGCCTGTGGAACTACAAGGTCAAAGGCTCCCCCTCAGGTGGTCCAGGCCCAGATGACTGACTGTTTGCTACCTTGCCCTTAGAGTCGTCTCTGTAACCATGATCCCCAGACGCTGCATATCAGAACTGACCTCAGCCACACGTCAGACTCAGAGCCCAGAGCACATCTCTTCTCTCAGTGCTGAGTTTTCCACCATACTGACTACGAAAGTATTGACTTGATCTGAACAAAAAGAAAAGCAGAGAGAAAGGAAAAGAAAAAAGAAGGCAGTAGAGAACAAGTCTTTATATACCAGGGACGACCAACTTCTTGTCCATAGACATGGGCACTTCTTGGATGGACTTCAGGGAATGGGCGATACTGCCAAAATTCTTTTCAGTACTTGATGCATTTGCCAGGGAACAGGAGGCAGAGCTTTTGTTGGATCTTGTTGGGGTTCAATTGCAGGGAATAGTTGCAGTTTTTATCTCAGATGGGAAACAAAGCGTAAACAGCCCCTCAAAGGGTCAGAAATGCCATTCTGCTTCTCTGTGTGCCACCTCAAGAAAAATAAATGGAAGTAAACAAGCTCACAACAGCCCTTTTTCAAATAGAACCACTCCAAATGTAAAGCAGCGTGGCACAGAAAGTCAAGCAAAATGTAACTCCAGAGACACATTTCTTTGTTTTGTAGTCAGAAGAGAAAGTATTGCTAAAATATATTGACTCCTTCTTCAGAAAAGTAATATTCTCAGAAGCGTGTGTAAGGCCTGGAGAGAGAGACACCCTCCGAGCAGCTGTGTCTTCTGGGGACACTTTTCCTTTAGACTCTTCCATCTTCTGTGTTCCATGTATTGGGTGTAAATTTCACATACTCTTAATGGTATTTTTATGACAAATAACATTGCCCTAAACTATTTATGACTCTTCAGATGGTTATTTCTTCTTCTGATATCAGAAAACACCTACAAATAAAGGAGATGGGGAAGGGCAGGGAGTGTGGAGGTACAAAAATATGTTTTTTCTCCAGTCTTGACTTCCACGACAAAGAACCTGGATGATTACAAGAATGTATAGATTTTCACACTACATAGACCTATCAGGATGCTCTTTGGGGCTAAAGATTGAGATGGCACATGGTGGGAAATGAAAGTAATTGTTCAGTCATACTTGTTAAAGTCAATAACAAAGACGTTACTCAAGGCGGAACTAGTGAAGTAGGCCTGGCGGGCGCTGCAGTGGGGGAGACAAATGTGGTTCAACTCTCAATACAGCATGGACAATCGAGGAGCAGGGTGAGAGTCAATGGATAGAAAATTACTAAAAGACAACGCTAGGAGTGAGGAGGGGTTCTTGCTAACCTGAACCAATAAAACTCTTGCTGAAGACATGCCATGGTAATCTATGTCTTGGAGAGGAAACTGGAGGATGAGGAACCTGATCAGGTATCTGTGGTGATCAATATGAAGAAGGAGGAATTCTAGCTAAGCGAACTCAGCAGAATTCTTGCTAAACCTGAACAGTGCAGGCTAATGTGGAAGTCTGAAAGTCAAGGTCTTGTTGAAAAAGCGCTCAGGGGAGCCTGAGTAGAGTTTGGTCACAGCGGAAACCTTTGTCCGTGGTTAATACTGTTGCGGATTTGTGCTCTCTCCACTGTGTACCATGTGTTGTCTGAGCTCAGAGCTGCAAACTCACACTGCTGGCCTCCAGCCAGTTGATGGTGGGTCTTGGCCTTGCCCGTCTCCTGTGTGCTCCGCTGTGTTTGGGAAATGGCATTAGTTTTATAATCAGTACATTCTTTTTCTCTGGGCAGTGGCTCCACTCTCGACGCTTTTGTTAACATTCCTCTTCTGTTAGCATCTTTGACCAGTTTGAAAGATTGGCTGATACGTTCTCTGTGTTTGTTTTGATGGCCAGAAACAATTTTTTACCTTATAATGTTCACACACAACATTCTGTTACATAATCTTTCCTCAGGTGTTCTGAGCCAGAAGTGGAGACACGACAAAGTGCTGTGGGTTAACATGAGACTATCTGAGGCAGGAAGATCATGAGCTCAGGGCAGCCTGAGCCACATAGCTAGTGTGAGGCCAGCTTGGAGCACAGTGGAACCCTGTCTCAGAAAAAGAAACAACACAAATTCTGTGATGAGGAAAGTAAGGCATGGACGTGGAGCAAATTCTGCCTAGTCATGGAGTCAGTTTGCTTAGTCTAGGTAACCCTGCTTCTAGGTTGATACTGGCACTCTTTTAAGGACCAAAAAATTTCTCCACTTGGTAAAAAACAAAATTAGGAACAAGAACTAAAAGGCAAGAAGTGAGAAATAATAGTTTCGGCCTCCAGCCAGGAACTGGCCAGTTACGCTAACGTGAAGTTGGCCAAGTCTGCATAGGAGGAATCCCCATGTTAAGGGCTAGAATATAAGGTAGGCATTAGATTTCAAAGTGGGCACAAGGAGGAGCTGACACCCTTAACCACCATTCATTTGATGACTGACGTGTGATGGAGACACACAGTGGTCATATTGGCTTTTTGGCCTTCTAATCTTTGAGGATAAGTAGGTGCTAGCCAGTGCACAAAATATCCGAGTGGCAGGGGGCTGATAAAGGCCTGTCAAAGCAAGGGGCCTTGATGCAAAGTGAGCATGCCTGCCGCTCAGGCTGTGGGGCACGCTACAGAGTGGATGCACAGGGCTAGGGGTTATAGAAGGCCCTGTGTGTCCAGCTAATGCATGGCTTGTGTACTGGTCTGTGAGTAGTTGCGAAACGAAGCAGCAAGTGTATTCACAGATTTGAGGCATTATTATAAAAGGAAGACTTGGGACAGAGTAGTCATGGGATGCTGATTTATTATAATAAAACTGCTGTCAGATAAACACACATAGAGCCTCCTACTTAGATAGTAAACAGTAGGCAGCTTTTCAGGCTCAGTGGTTATGTAGCTGCAATATCCTCAAGAAGTTCCATTCTCAGGATTCTTTTATATCAAGTCAAAGACTCTCCCTTGGCCTCTCTGCTGACTCATTATCTCTTCCAAAACTGCCAGCAGGATCAGGTTGACTCGGGCTTGCAGTGGTGTCTGTTTTATCATTCAAAGCCCTGCAGGACCAGTTAGGGCATAGTGTGTATGTGTGGGGAATCCCTTTCATCTCCAGGCGTTGCTTGATCTAATCAGGCCTCAAACTGTTCAGCCAGTTTTGCTTCAGGTATACAAATGCATTCTTCTTTTCTTTCCCTCTCTTTCTTGACAAAGTTCAGTGTGAGTATCCTGTTTCGTATTCACTGTTCAGTCAAACAACTTTTTTTCTTGTGATTTTATTAGTAAACACTTGCAGTTTTTGCCCTTAGGATGCAGTGATATAAAAGCTTTTATAATAATTTGGCCTGAAGAAGTACCTTTAACAATAACAATTTTTGTTGTTTTTGAGACAGCGTCTCACCATGCAGTTCAGGCTGGTCTTGAACTCACTTTGTAGCCCAGGCTGGCCTTGAACTCACAATGATCCTCCTGCCTCAGCCTCCTGAGTGCACCACCACTCCCGGCTAACAATAACAATTTTAATTTTTGCTTAAAAATCAGGATGCTGGTGAGCACTGTGGAGAATAGGAGAAGGTGGGGAGCTGCAGGGAAGGTTGGATCTTGAAGCAGAGAAGTTGAGTAGCAGCTTTTTGGTCAGTTCATGTCATTATAAGGACTGGAATTCAGATGTAGCGTTACAATGGAGAAGGAATGAATGTGAAAAACATTTAAAAGGTAGAATGAACAGTTTAGGTGATGAATTGGCTATGGGAAGTGAGTGACAGCCAAGCTGAAAGCTGCTTGACTGTGATTTGGATCTTGGATCAATGAAGAAGCTGTTTATAGAGGGGAATTGTTGGAAATGTATTAGTTACATTTTGGAAATTCTGGTTTTAAAGGTTTTGCTGGCTGTTCCCTGTGCAGAATCTGATTAGGAAATATGGAGGTCAGGAAACAGAACTCAGCGAGAGACATGGTTTCACGTGTGCGAGGTGAAGAAAGGGCTGACAGAGGGGCTTGGGTATGGGGGAGTTTGTATCTCTTCTGTGAACCGTCATCTGGGTCAGCCATGCTCACCAGCTTTGCTGCTGAGGTTTGTCCAGGGGCCAGAATGGTGAGGTAACGTTGCCTTTTGAAATACCTGTACTCCAGAGTCGTTGCCATTTTCCTGCAGTTGCAGCCATGGAGAGAAGATGGGAGGTGAGAAGGAGCATATCCATTTGCCTGAAGGCCTGTGCACATCACCCTGCACAGCCATTACAGGGACTCACGTGGCTTCACTGAACTGTAAAGGAGCCTGGGAAGTGTGGTCTGCCTAAGGCAGTGTTCATTGTGTGACATTAGCTGCTATGGGAGAAATGGAGAACAGACTGGGAGTGAGGGTACTAAAAGTCTGCTGCCAGCACCATCAATGTGTAAGAGGCAGTGGAGGCATGAGAGGCGGTAAAACCACACTGAGGGGGTGTAAAGTATACCCCCAAGGACAGAGCTCAGGAATGTCAGCGCTTACTGCAGAGAGGAGATGCCTATTGTGGGCTGAGATGAAATGAAGGCAGGAACGGGGCTAGGGATTTAGCTCAGCAGCACAGCACCTGCCTGGCAAGCGCAAGGTCGTGAGTTTGATTCCTGGTAAAAAAAAAAAAAAAAGAAATGAAGGCAGGAAGGATGTGAAAGGAGACGTCCTTAGGGACGAGTTTCCCATTGTGAGGAAGCACCAGTTCACAAGTTGAGTAGAATTTGAGGCCAGACTCTTTGGGTTAAATCTTTGGTCTCCTTACCGGCGATGTGAATTCAGGCAAATTTAAACCTCCTTCTGCTTCAGTTTCCTCACCTGAAAATAGGGATAATCAGAATATTCTTTAGTCTCATAAGCTTGCTTTCTTTTCTTTTTTCTTTCCTGCCCTCTTCCTTCCTTTCTCCCTTCCTTCCTCTCTTTCTCTTTTTCTCTTGAGTTAAGTAAATGAGCACGTGCGAAGCCCTTAGAACAGTACCTGTTCGATATATATTGCCACTTATACCTGTGAGTTAAAGGAAGTCAAGGATTCAAGTACATGCAGGGAAGCAAAAAGAGTATCTTTTCCTTCCCTACTCGAAAATTCACGGTCAGCACTCCTATAACAAAAGACAGGTTAACACGTTTATTGAATGAAAGTTTTACCTGACAAAGGAGTCCTCAGGAATGGAGACCCGAAGACCCTGCATTTGTGTGCTAAGTCTGATGAAATAAGTGGGTAGATGCAGAGGAGCATGATCAGATGAAAAGGGATGTAGTGGTAACAAATGTGAAGGTGGGACTGCAGCAAGGACTGTTTCACATTCTTCCAGTTCTCCCCCAGGCATAACGCAGGACACTTGTCCCTGAGGATCTTTAAGGGAGGGAGGAAGGAAGGGGTCAGACAGATGACCTTGCTAGCTTGATGGCTTACTTCCGGAGAGAGGAACTCAAGATTATACAACCTGCTTTGGGGATAAAGGGAGCAGGAGAAAGGAGGGAGGAGAGGCCAGAGAAGCCTTCCTGCTTCAGCAGTCCTGCAGTCTCTTGCATTTCAAGAATACTCAGCATGCCAAGGCACCATCCTCTGGGGTGTTGTCCTCAAGCCCAGCACACACAGTGGATTTTTTTTTCAAGTAGATGCTCGTTTATATAGCTACATAAGTGGAGATTTTCAGTGCATTTCTTCATTAAAATCCTAAAATAATTCTTTGAAAGTGGTACAGTATTTTATGTCCGTCTTAGAGAAGAGAAAAGCAAAGCACAGAGTGGCAGATTCGCTTGCTCTGTGTCAGAGAGTTGGTCATGACTGAGCGTGAGTCTGTTTGATTCCAGAGCCCAGGTGTGTGGACACTGAATTTCTCAGATGCTGAGCGTTTGCAGTGTTCTTCGTTTCTAAACCTCCGCTCCCTCAGGTACTGCATAAGACATTAGTAGTAACTACCTCGACATAGTGTTACAGAGATAAACGACTACCTGGAACCTGGCTGGCACACCATGAACCCGCCTTTTCAGGGCTCAGTGGTGGCTAATGACAGAAATAACTAATTTATTGAAGTACATAGAAAAATTTGTGATCCATAGTTAGATTTGTAACTAGCTAAATTGCCACTAGTTTGTTTGTGAAGAGAGGGAAGTGCACTGTCATGGTTACAGAAGTTTCTGCCAGCCAGAGGTAGATTTTTGGGTCAGAATTTTGAGGGTTTGATGGTTTTCCCTTTTCTTTGTTTTTAGACAAACAGTGAGGGTGAACACTTTGCATGAGGGGTCTGTGAAGGTCTTCTGCTCAGCCAGGAGAGGGACACGACCTGCACCTGGAACTGGCCTCTCTAGGGACTCAGGTTTCTTATAATCATATTTTTTGGTAAAATTGAAAAATATGCAGCAAATGCGATCTTTAAAATTTAACGACTCTGCCTATACTGTGGGGCTATTGAGAGGATGTAATGAGATTTAAGGGCCTCCATATAGTAAAAAATAAAATGATGTTTTCTGCTGTGTTTCCTATGCGTTGTTCAGCTTTACTCTTTAAAGAACAGAAAGTCTTGCAGTGGACTTTATTGCTTGTTTATTTCTTTTCTTACACACATGCTTATTTCTCTGTTTAGTTTAAGGTTATCAGTGGATAGTTTTTGATCCAGCCTGCTTAATGTCTGTGAATGCATGAACCCATGAACTGGTACCATTCCACTCTTCAGTTCCTGAAGAAATAACACTGAAAGTTGTATATTTCTACCCCGTAATTAACAAGTCATTTCTAACTTGAGATATATGTTTATCATCAAAACTCAATTATAAAAATATCAATATTGGCTTGTATTGTAACCTAGATTTTATTTATACTTTATGAACATTATAAGGCTGTTTGATTTTTTTTGGTGTGGGCTGTGAATCCTGAGTAATGAAAAGGATTGTGTTTTTCCACTTTTAGAAACTCACTTTGTAAATACATCAGAATAATTTCAACTGTGTAATTTCCTTAAGTGAATGAGGCATCCTGACATGCCTTCAAGTAGATTATAGAAAATGTAAGGACTTCTGCTCTTTCTCTGATAAAGGCAGTATTATTATTTATAATGCAGTGAATGGTTGTCCAGAATTTTAATATTACAGCCAGTAAAGTAGGTTAGACAACAAATCTTATTCATACCTTTGAGTTATATGAGGTCATTAATTAGGGTTAGTACAGATTTCCTTAGGAAGAAAACGTAGCTGAATAAAATCAGTTCAGACTATTTTATTTTGAGAAAAGCAAATAAGTGCAGTTCATTTCTTTCCTATGTGGAAGAAAAAAACCCTTACTGAAGTGAAATGCAGTTTTGATCTGTAACATTTCTGCTACCTCTTGTGACTCACTCAGCTGAAGTTTGTTTATAGAACTGCATACCTATGAATACTATAACACATATAGAAACATCTGTATTTTTTTCTCAAGCCCTTGTATCTTTTTTTCAATGAAAATGTCCAAGTTTACACTGAAAAAATGTAAAACATATGCATAATTACTTTTCTGGCTCAGAATAAGCTCAGGTTATGGTCAGCTCGAGTTACTTCAATAGGAATGTGTGCAGAATTAACAGTAAAGCTGGGAGCTGTAGCTGTGAAGAATGTAGAAAGTGACGGGGAAGGAGAATTACCTTACGTGGAAGAATATTCTTTGGGGAAGTTCATCCTTACCTGGACGTATTTGTGTAAATGCCTAATTGACACTCCGCATGGTTCTTCTCATGTTGTGTCTACAGTGTTTTCTAAGATACTAAGGAAATACTAAATTTTGTGCATCATAAAAAAGTGTTTGCTATTATTTGTATGTTTACATCTACCTCGTTGAATCAAGTATTTTCAGCATATAAGAAAATACAGTGAATTAATAACAAAGTAGAAATGGTTGAGGTAAAGTGGCAGAGTAAGCAGATACGCTTACTCTGAAGGCCAGCAGGGTTGCTGTAGTTGGATGTCCTGCTTGCCTCTGAGGTTTTGGATGGCTCAGCTGGAAAGGACTCAGACGCCTCTGTTTAATTCTAATGTTAGAAGAATAAATGTTCTAAGTTTTCAAAGGGAGAAAAATTCTAAAGGATTTTTTCTAAGTGGGATTTTATATCTGTTACTCTTAAGTAATCCAGGAAAATGTCTTCAATATTATTTTTCACATACAGGTGACCTCTTATAGTGTTCTTTATTACGTAGCACTAAAGCAGATCTCAGTGGAGAATAATCTGCAAGGGCTTAAATAGTATATATTGTGAGTTGGCAGATTTTGACACTATAGTTTGATGTCTGCATATAAATGAAAGTACCTAAAGGTGTCAATTGATTTCATTTATTTTAAATAATCTATAGATAATAATTCTTGGAAGGTTCTTAATAGAAGAGCACAAAATATAATTTAATGAATTCTCATTCAAATTTAAGGGCTAAAATTTGGTCTTCCTTGAAATGCTGTGTACTTTGCAAAGGGAGTGAAGAAGTGATAAGATTAATATATTGTTATAAAATTGAGGGATCCATATGGACCTTTACATCAAATAGACCACATATTCTAACATAGAGATAATATTGAGGGCCAGTGATCTAGAAGGAAGCCAAGGGCCAACCATGCGACATAACCGTAGAACCCTGGGTCTGCTTTTCTAAGGAACCCAAACCCATGCACAGTAATCCTGATTGTCTTAAAATTTTACTGCACTTTCTAATTTTTAAGGTTAAAAAATCTATGTCATTTTCAAAGAAACAGTGCATGATCAGCACAATCCAGAATAGGATCATCAGAATGATGAAATGCATACATTTGAAAAATTTGAAGAAATGAGGAATAATTAGCCAGAAGAGTTTGATTCAAGGGAAAGTAATGACTCTTCAGGTATGACTCCCTACTTCTATGGAAAAGGGATGGGCAAAGCCCCTGTGCTGGAACCGTGCATCCTATTACAAAGGCAGATTCCATCAAGAAAATGACAGCTAAGAATTTGTGTTGCTAGGCCAGGCATGTGGCACACACCTGTAATTCCAAATAACAGTGTGACAACTTTGTGAATCAGATCCCGTCTCCCAGTTTTATTATTGTTGCTCATTATTATTATTGCTCAATGATTTGTCTACACTGATTCTGTGAAGTCTGTGTTCTTCGACATATGTGGCCACTGAAGTCACTGCTGTGGTAGTGCAGTGGTCAGTTAATTAATGAGCAGAGGTTTCCCTAGATGTTCAGAAGCAGTAAGTCTCCCAGGCTTTGCCAAGGGCGCACAGGACCTCAGGGTTACCTGGAGATAAGATCTCAAGGCTTTCCTAGGTTTTTCCTGTGCATCTACGCAAACCTGGGCACATGTGCAATCCCCTTTGCCGATTCCACTATGAACTTACCATTCCCCTGCTGCTTCTTCTGAAGCTGTTAGGGTAGCTCAGCAGTAAGCAACTGTTACTCGATGCCTTGAGCAGCCTCAGCAATCTACAGTTGCTTCTGATTGTCTTTAGTAACACTGTCTTTAGTAAACATTCCCAGGTGAGAAAGTTGTTTCTGTGGTTGAGCTCCAAGTCAGGTTAAATAAAGACAGCCATGTCAGAAGGCTCTTTCAGAGACCCGCCAGACTGTATAAAGAATGGGAATTCTCATTGGGAATGGGGTTTCCAAGGAGGTCCCATCCCACTTTATTTCTGCAGTGCCTGCCAGGCTATCAAGATTCAGGCTGTGGTTGTTATGACTCCTGCAGGGCTTGGGAGAGAGATGTGATCAGGTACGTTAAAATGCCACAGAGCTTGCCATTCTTCCTGAGACGCAGGTGCTTTCCTTGAATTAATGCTGCTCAGATTGCTGTGAGCCTCTCATTTTCAGTGTTCTGAAGAAGTGAACATTTTTGTGAGATTTTCCATTGCTCATATGGAGAGGCCATTCAGAAGCCTTTATTATAACCGTTGGCTGTCATCCCAAAAGTGCTTTCTAATCATGCTTTTAAGAAATAGAAAGTTCAACCCACTGACTTCCAAGGTCCCTTCTCACTTTATAGTATTTGATATTAAGTAATATATCTTATTCCCAAACCATTGCAGATAATATAATTTACTGTACCTTTTAAGAAATAAATATGATTGTATAAAAAATAAAAATACATGTTCTATAATGCCAAACTATCAAACAATAGATTGTACCTTTTTATCAATTTCTGCTTTGTTTTACTCATATATTTAAAAAAGAAATATTTCCTCTCCTGTAGTTTTACAAATTAAAATGAAATAAAATGAATGGAGATACCAGTAAATCAAAGAGCTATATAGTCAAAATTCAAGCCCCAGAGAATATTGAAAAGGTAATAATGAAATAATTGACTGATAACATTTTATGGCATTGAATCATCAGCTTATATATTTCTTGAATCAGTGTTTATATTATTTGATCAGTCTTACATTCCCATATCTGGTCATCTGAGCAGCTACTTTGAAGATATGTAGTATAATAACCATTGTTAATGTCCTATTATCTTGTTTTGAAATTGTGTATCATTTTTATTTTTTATTCTCTTTAAAAGAAAAGAAAAAGAAAAAATACATTTTTATCTGTAGTCATAATATTTTACAGTAGATCTCTTGAATTTATTTTTCCCAACTAGCTGAAATTTTGTACCTTAACTGGTTATGTTTAACTCTATAATTACAATTATTACTACTAAAATATTGACCTGCCCACATGAATTCTTTTGTATTCATTAGTGACCCATCTTTGCACTAAACTAAGAGCATAGGTAAAGAATCGGTAAACATACTTCAAAGTCATTTATATCAATCTCTTGAAAGACAGATGTGAGACTGTGGTTCCACATTGCCTAGCAGTAAGTGACGTATCTGTATAAAGCAATTTTCCTTATGTCTGACACCAAGCCATTTTTATTTTACTGTTTTTGAGGTGACTTGTTGCAAATTAAGTTAAGTATTTCTTTTTAATCAGGAGGCTAGTGATTACATGTCTCAGTGGCAGATCCTCATTTTAGAGAGTGGCTTCATTATCCTGAAAAGCAGTGATGGCCGCTGTGGCTGTTGTAAGCAATGACTGTTGCATTAATATTTACTGGTGATAAAATGCTATCCTTCTGGCGTTTTCCATACACTTTTACAAAGTGCTGAAGCTCACACTTTTCTGTATCTGCTGGTCACAGATTTTCTATTTTTAATTTGATCTTTCTGACTTGGGCTGACACACCAGATATGGCTGGTACCTGCTGAACTCTTGTCACAAACTAGATATCATTTTGGGTACTTTTTCAGCAAGTCTTGCCAATATCCCAAACAGATAGGTGCTGTTACCAGGAGTTCTCAGATAAGAACACTAAAGCGTGGAGAGATTAAGTAACATTCCCAAAGTTACATAGCTTCTGAATAGCAGAGCATGGCTTTGAATTCAAGATCTGCAAGGCGTGATCTGAACATTATCCTTTACTGTGTCATATAAAGGTGTTTATTAGATAGGCACGTACGCATAAGAGCGGATGGGGTCTGACAGAATACCTCAGTGGAACATTTTGAAAAGTACTTGAACTTTGATTCAAGTTCAAAGTACTTGAACTTTGATTCATGTTCACTGTAATATGTATTTTTGGCTTCCCACAGAGTACTTGTGTATTTCTGTCTGTATATATTTCTTCTGTATCTATCAACTAGATAATATAGCAGAGATATGACCTTTTGTAAAATGTTAAGTATTACAAAATTATAAATATTTTAATTTCACTTTTGTGAAGTTGGTGAATATTTGCTATTCTTTTACTGTTAGTTGTTATTACATGGTTTACCAAAAAAAGAAGTTGCTAAAAAATTGTCTTTGACTAGTTGAACATGATTTTTATGTTTCTCTAAAGTAATGTCTTACTGGGGTAGCAGTATCAATCAGTGTCTTTTAGAAATCCAACAATTCTATATTGTTCATCCCTCCCCTTCAATAAAATGGATAAGTTGACAACTGATTCATAGTGTTTTTCTCGGCTTAGTGATTTCCTTGTAGGACCTGGAGCAGAAAACAAGGAAGAAGTAATCTAAGTAAATACGATTTTCTTTTTACTCAAGTGGCTGCTTCTGTAGGGCAAACAGCTAGTTGCTTTTACTAGAAACTCAGAATAAAAGCTTTCACAGTCAAGTTCTTGCTGGGAGATCATTTTCTAAGGCTGTCCCATATTTCTCTCTGTCTTGGGGATGGAGACACTGAGTAACTGGACCATCTTTTCCTGAATGTCTGTAAAGAAAACAGCCTTGAAAATAGAATAGTGCCTCCTTCATAGGAAATACAGGTTTTCATCCTGTCCTGTGTAATAAAAAGTCCTCTCTCATGTGAAGACAGTGATGCTTATTACCCATCAAGAAAGGTTGGGTCCCCTAAGCTCAGGGTTCCTGTCCCATGCACAACTCACTGTGTGCATACATCATTTGAGCTTCTTCATAGTGCGCTTGAAACTTGAGAAAATGACATATTCCTTGACAATTTTTATTGCTAGAGGATTAAATTCCTTTGTTTCCTGCCTTCTGCCAGCATCCACAAGGCTGTGGCCTGTTTCCAAGTAAACTCTCAGAATCTTCAAAGTTCCTTGATGTTTTTCATAGAGTGGTATCATAGATTTTCACCTTAATGTACAATAAGAAATTTATAATTTCCCTTTAGAGGAGTAGGTTACATTTGTTTGCTGTAGATCCCAAGGGACAAGGCACGGAGTACGGTCACCTGAGGTACTGGTCACTGGAAATAGGCAGCTGTGCTCTGGTCACTCAGAAGGGTGACCTACTGCAGTTGTCAGTCTCCACCTATCTCCTTGTCTTTGCTCCTCTGCTCTAGTTCTTTGTCATGAGTTTTCCTTCCCCTACGTTTTCCAACCTCTTATCTTCCTTCAGAATTCTCTTCTGGGTCTGTCATAGGATTCCTGCAAAATTTGTTCTTCAGATACAAACAAAAAGCTTGCGAATTTTTAAAGACAAGTGTCTCTGATCTGTGTAGGGCCTGAAGATACTTTTCAGATCACTACCTGGTAAAAGTAGAAGCTGGGTCATGACATAACTTTCCTACATGTATTTCTGCTGTAGGCGGTGGGCTGGGATCAGGGTAAATTTTTACCTGTCAGCATGTTTCAGCAGCAGAGAAAAGGCTCCTGATCCTTGGGGAAAGTTTTTGACCAAATGAGCTATAATTCAACAGTAAAAGGATTTATATATATATATATATATATTCAATTCCCTACAGTGACTCTATTCACTATGTATCACAAACATACTAATAAAGAGGGGGAACTTAATAATAATAGTAAAACCTTTTTTAAATATGTTTGGATCAGATTCTATCAGGAGTCAGCAGTCCATGGCCTGTGAGCCAGCTCTGGCCCAGTGCCTTTGGGTGTGCGTGGACATTTCATTGGCATACACGTACTGCCATTCATTTACATACTGTATATGGTTGCTTTTATATTATAGTGACAGAAATAAGTAGTTGCTGCAGAGGTCATATAACCTGTAAACCTAAACTACTTATTCTCTGGTTCTTTATAAAAAAAAAAAAGATGTTGCTAGCCCCTCTGGTCTAGACATTGGGTTTCACACTGTTAAGTCTTAATTTCAGGTTGTGCGGGAAACAAAAGATGCTATCAAAACCAGCTAAGCAGGCTTTTCTAAAGGTACATGCCTCCTTCTCACCTCCATTTTCTCATAATATTGCCCTGTTGGGAGTCACTGTCTTAAAATGTATTATTCTAATTAACTGACACAAAATGTTGTTTTCACTATTTTTGAACTACTGTAACATACAGTAATATTGATCATGCTGTTTCTTTTACAGGGTTGTGGGAAGAAAATGTACTCCTTTTTGAGAGGAACCAAACAACTGCAAGTACTTAGGTTTCTAGGGATCTCCATTGGAGTGACACAAATCCTGGCCATGATTCTCACTATTACGCTTCTCTGGGCTCTGTATTATGATAGAAGAGAACCTGGGACAGACCAAATAATGTCCCTGAAAAATGACAATTCTCAGCACCTTTCATGTCACTCAGTCGAACTTTTGAAACCAAGCCTTTCAAGGATCTTTGAACATACATCCATGGCAAACAGCTTTAATACACACTTTGAGATGGAAGAATTATAAAGATTGTCAAAGAAGGAAACTACAAACTTGTTTTATTGGACTTGTGAATTTTTGAGTAACAGTTATATGTTTCAAAACTTTATAGACTTAAAAATACTGCCATAAAATGATATGTAGACATATAATTTTGTACTCTTTAAAGAGAGGAAAGTTTCATATGTCACCACCTGGACAATAATTGTTGTCATTTATAATGCTGGGACAGATCTAATACCCACTTTATAGCCTGTGCAAGGCTTTTGCTGAATACAGTTATGTTGGAGTTGGCATGATTTGATCACCATTTCTGCATCTATGTAAGTGAGCCACATATAGTGGGATTGGAACTATGGTAAAGGTTGATTTACTTCCACAGGCTAGTATAAAATTATCAATTAACCATTAACATAGGAAGTTAGTACTAATGACTTTAATTTCTTGATATATTCTTTCGAGGGTGACTAGATTATACATTATGAACACTTTCAAAATTGGTGATGACCTAAATGTGATTTTTTTCTGGTTACTAAAATATTCTTACCACTTACAAGAGCAAACTAACACATTGTCTTAAACTAATTAGGGATGTATGTGTATATGTCTGGGCTAAGTCTGTATAATTGAGTAGCTTTGGTTTCTCATAAGGTTAAGAATAACAATTGTGAAAAGGATAAATTTGTTCTGTGTAGAACCATTGTGTTAGCCTTTCCCATTAACAGAGCTTTTAAATTCAGTCTTGGGTCTACATTACATTCATAACTCTTCATTTAAATACTTAGCCACTGATTTTGAAAATTACCAGTCTGATACATAGAAATCATTAGAAGTCGGACTGCAGTCTGGTCTTTAGGAAGCAGTGACAAGAAAATGTACACGGGTCTCAGTTGATTCAGCCAGCACATGGATGCTGTTTTCTCCCACACGAAGCCCATGAACAATTTTTTAAAAATAAACACTTCTTAAAAGAACTTATCTTTGCCTTTTTAAAAAAGAAGCAACAGTTTCCCAGTCAGTGTAGTTCTACAATGAGTAGTATTCTTTGTCTTAAGACAAATGCTTGTGAGAATCATTAAAGTGACAGTTTAGCGATTATCTTCGCTATATCTCACTAATTCATATGCTGTGGCAAATTATGCATATTAAATTTTTTACAAAAGTGAAATAATATTTATTTGAAATGGGAAGAGTGCATTTTACTGTATTTTGTGTATCATGTTTATTTCTCAGATTATGGAAAGAGAATTAAAACAAGTGTCAATAAATATTTTCTAGAGAGTAATAATTTGTGCCTATTTTTTATACAACTGGGTTTCACGCTGTTAAGTCTTAATTTCTGATTGTGCGGGAAACAGAAGATGCTCATCAGAACCAGCTGAGCAGGCTTTTCTAAAGGTACATGCCTCCTTCTCCCCTTCATTTTCTCATAGTATTGCCCTGTTGAGAGTCACTGTCTTAAAATTTAAGACATTCTAAATTCTAATTAACTGATACCTTTACCACTTAAAAAGTTAGGGAGGGGAGAAAAACGTGAGAAAGGATGACTAGAAGCACTCTATGCAAGTGTTTCCACTGAGAAGAGACAAAAAGATGCTGGTTTGTTTTTCAAGCTTGTGTTTCAGCTAAATGATAATGTAGTTTGATAAGATGTAAAAATATGCATTTTTTCCATCACAATTTGTTATCAGTAATTTTTAAAGGAACATAGATCTAGCTGGGCATGGTGGTACATGCCTCTAATTCCAGCTTCCTGAGGACTGAGGCAAGAGGGGGTGGCTTGAGCCCAGGAATTCAAGGCCAGTCTGGACAACAGAGCAAGCATTTGTCTATTTAAAAAAAGAAGAGCTAAAATGAGTCTAATAAATGCAATATTTCAACTTGAAATTACCTACCAGATTTTAGTGTTCCATAGATTTAAATGAGAATTGAGTAAATTACTTGCTCAATCAAAAATAATCCCTTTTGTAATTTCTTCAGTCCACTATAATTCTACCTACAAAGTCAAATAACTGAGATGGTTACGAGTTTTATTTGAATTCCTTATATAACTAAGTTCATTGGCTATCTTTTAATGTGTCTCACAGTTGGAAAGATAAGCATCTTAGTATAAAAAAGTTCTTAAATTATAAAGTTGATTTATACATTTTAGACTAGATATCTTGATATATCATCTGATTTACTACTCTAGAATAGTGAACATAAATTTAGACAGTCATCTGTGTATAATACATTTGCTTAATGGGGACAAATGATATTTATAGCAGTGGTTCACAAAGGCCTCTTACGGTACTAACACACCTGGAATAATAAAACTGCGAGGAAGTTTAAAAAGTGTACTTAATGCTGGAGAGCTGAGGGAGTTTGATGTTTGGGTGTATTGCAATCAAATTGTAACTATTTGGGAATTTTTAAAGCTTTTTTACAGTAAAAATCACCATTTTTTACAGTAAAAATGTAAGGAGATATTTTTAGGCTCCTTAACAGACAATTCAAAGTGCCCTGGAGACGCAGAGCTGGCAATTAGAGATGATGCCTGTTCTTAAGCCCTGTAAAATGTGAGTTAGAGACAGTTGTGATAGCCACAGGAAAAATAAACAAAGAAACATGCCGTGAATAGGGCTGTTCTTAAGAAGAGGAGCTGGAGGAAAGTGGAAGTAAGGCATTACACCGAGGAAATGGCCTTCAAGTGGGGTCAAGAGGAGAAGTAGAGATTAAGCTAATTTATGAAGAACATCCCATGAGCTAGGACTCTAAGGTTAAAACACTGTTTTAGGGACAGGGATTGTGCTTCAGTGGAGTTGGCAGAACACCGAAAAACACCACGGAAAGGAAATGGAGGAAGTTTGGGTTTGAGGATTCATTCTGCAGGTTTGGTGGGGAGTGTCTGCAGAAAAAATGATTGCTTCAGACATTTCACTAGATTAGCCAAGTAGGAATTTGGGCACAGGGAAACAGGTGTGCCCTTTGCACGGCTCCCCAGGGGCCGCTGTCTTTTCCTGTAGTCTACAAGAATGGAGAACTTGTGCGGTCCAAGGCTGTGAGCCGTCGTGGGAGACTGGATAAACTGCTCTTTATTCCTGAAGAGAGAAAGATCCCCAGCAGGACAGTGGGAGTCAAAAAACAGAGTGCATAAGACAAATCCCTACAGGCTGAATGCACAAAAATCGACAATATACTGACCTTGAAGAATAAGGGACAAAAAGTAAAAGAACTGAAACCTCCAGATTTTATTCTGCGGAAAGTGGCGCTGGCATTGATCTAGATAGAAGGCTGGAGCAGAATGAGCATGTGGGAGGGTAATTAATTTGGTCTGGGATCTACTGAGTTAGAGATGCCTGCAGGACATACAGATGGAGATGTCTACAGGCAGCTGTAAATTTCAGGCTGGAGCTCCAGAGAATTCACTGTGGAGGTTGAGAATTTTTATATGTTGTATTCCCATCTCAGGAAGCCTGACAGAAAATGGGCCGAGAACCAGATTTCATAGGAAACGACTCTTAAGCAGGATACTTCAAAAGTTTCTTTTGTCTGAACTCCCACTCGTACAAATGAGTCAAAGTGGTAAAGGAGTGACAAATGAATAAAAGGGAAAAATGGAAGCAAAGCTTTTGTAAACGAGGAGGGGAAGAGGGGCTGAAGGAGTGGGGAAGGGGCTGAAAAAAAGCAAGATGTATCATATACGCGTACAAATTCCCTGTGATGAATATTATCAGGTGTATCTAAAATGGACCAATAAGGTAAAAATGTTTTTAAAAAACCAAAAAAAGTGACAAATGAGTGCACTACTAAATCTTTCATGGCGAAAGGAGCAACCTGTTTAAAAAAATACTGCCAGCTGCTATCCTGCTTCATCTAACCCCTCTTCTCAGTATCATCCTGCAATTTAAAAGTGAATTCACCTTTCCAGTGAGCTGAGTTAGCTTCCTCACCTCCAGGCATTTCCTACAAACATGTTTAGGAAAATCTTTGGTATCTTCTTGAAAGCTCCTTTCTTTCTTAGTTTAACACGTTAATTGCAAGCGATCTTTCTCTTACGCATTCACGGGTTCCTGTTAGATGATAGACACACCGTGCAGGGTGCTTTGTGCATATTTCTCTGCTCTTCACAACTCCTTTGCAATTTGTAGACATCAGAGGTCCCATTTTACAAATAAAAAGACTCAGACAGATATAACTAGTACATATGAGCACCCTTATTTCTCCCATCCCACTTGGTAACACACATGGTGAGGCTCAGCTGATCCCTTACATAGAAAAGCTGAATTCTCTTATGTGTGAATCAGTATCTCCAGGTCAAACTGGTAGTCACATTTACAACCGCTTCCTTCAAAGTAACACTCCTGCCCAAATGTCTTAAGGTTTGACTGAAGCCATACATTGCTCTTTCTTCTCTCCATCTCTGGTCTCCCACTGGTATATTTGTACTAACACACAAAACAAATTAATTTCTTTAATCAGCTTTATTGTTTTGATAAGTATATACACGATATATTCATATATATGTACACACACAGACTCTGGTGACAACAACTACAATCTAGATAAAGAACATTTTTATTACTTCAAAAACTTCTGTTTTTATTTTCTCTTGTAAATCCTGCAATTCCCATTCCAAGCTTCAGTCAACGTGGATCTGCTCTATTCATTCAGATTAATTCTTGTAAATCTCACTTCTTATCCTGTCACCTTTCTTTACTCAAACACTTTGAAGGATTCCCTGTTTTAAGCCAGACAGAGCTTTGCAACTCAGTGTGTTTGTCATTTACACAGCACGGTCAGGTAAAGGAGCTCCAGAGGCACTCGCCTTCGGAAGAATTGCCTGCCTCCCACGAGGACTCTAAGAAAGCAAAAGCTCAGCCCGTAGAGCTTTAGAGTTAAGCAATTAGAGTCCTGTTAGAGTCCTGAAAGTAAAATAGATGAAACAAAATAGAAATGAATTTATATTTCAGAAAACAACATGTGAGTTACCCTAACTATGGCAGCCTGACCGTGCTGAGGCTGTTTCCTTGTCTCCTGCCAGTCAGCTGTACTGCGGTGTGCCAGATCCCATGAGCCCAAGTAACGTACGACTTCCGCATTTTAGGCAGCATGGTGGATAAAGGGGAAGTTAGAGAAGAGGAGGGATGCCTCTCCCCTTTCAGGACACACCCTGAAGCACTTTCACTGTACAGCTGTGCAGCCCCACTTGGGACTCCGTGCAAAGGGTTACATACAGTTTTGGGCATTTGTGAATTAAGCCAGAAGGTTCTGCTACTACAGAATAGAGGGAAATTGGTATTGGCATCAACTAATAAATCTCTGCCTCACTGCTCTTTATCTGCAGAATAAAATCTATAATTTGAACCTGTCTTCCCAAACATGTTCCCTAATGCTTTCCTATGCTTCCGCGTCTGTAAAATCGGATGTGTCCTTTGCTTTCTTGACATTGCTCGCATGAAGAACTTCCCTGACATAGCCTCGTCGCCACAGACTGAACTTGCGCTCAACCAGCAAACCCCTCTCAGCAGCCAGTTCTTAGAAGAAGGTCCCTCCCTGGCTCACAGCAGCCCAGAGCAGTCTTCTCTTCTTAGCCTAGAATTTATTTGTTGCAATGATATTTATGTTGGTCCTTGAATTTTCTATTTGATAATATTAATATTCATTATATTAACTTGTTTAATTGCTTTATAGCTGGTTTCTCTTGAGAATAAATATTTTGTTCCACCATTTCTTTCACTCAGCATCTTGCAAAACTAGATCTATTAGGCAATATTTCTTATCAGTTGCACATCTATTCACTGTGTGTATAAATTCATATATATATGAACAATGAGTCAGTTAAGTGAGTGAAAAGCCATATCCAAAATGACTCCAATAAGGAAAAACAACTGCAAAGGAGGCCATTTATTTTTCTTGACTTGGACAGAAGACACCAGGTTATCATGGGCTAAGTACTCATTTAGCTATAACTGGATGTAGATTGGATTTGCAGGGTGCGTTTAGAGCTCAGTCAAGTCTTATAAATGTCTGAGTGAACTCTCAAATTGTGCTTGTGGTCTAATAATATAAGTGTTGTAGATTTATAAAATGCTTTTAAGCCCAACTCCAGGCCTTCTAACTTTCAATACACTTTTATTTGACTGCTACCGTAAAGCATAAAAGCTGAGTGTGCATCTCCAAAGAAATCCCTGGAGATGGAGATCTAGAGTATATCACACTGACTTTGCAATTTCTATGTGCTTCTAGGAATTAACTTCAAAAATGTGTCATCCAAAATATCTGTGCAAGTACATCAAACTGTTTCATTTACTCTTCATGTAATCCCATTAAGGTCATTTTTATAAAAACAGAGAGAGATATTAAGGCACATGCTTAAAATTACACAGCAAGTCAGCAGTATTGGTGGGATTTTAACCACGTTTGTCCAAATCAAAGTCTGTGCTCTTTACAAAGAAGATTTACAGATAGAAATTAAATACATAAGAAAACATTCAACTTTACTATTCATTAGAAAAATTTAAATGAAAAGCACTATGTACCACTGCATTTACTAGAATGACTAGATTTTGAAGTCTTGCAGTAACAGATGTTGGTGAAATCTGAAGGCACTGGAATGCACATGCTGCTGGGGAAAATGTGGAAGGGCCTTACCACTTTGAAAGACAGTGTGCTTGCTGCTTAAATTGCTAAACACACACAGAAACTGCATCTCAGCCATTCTACTCCTGGGTATATAACCTGAGAAAACCAAAATGTATTTCCACACTGACTTGTACAGGGTAATTACGCAGCTTTGTTGGTAATAGGGTTGTCAGTAACAACCTGCACACCGTGGAGAGGTGAATGGAGAAAGAAATAAAGAAATACATCTATATAATAGAATACTGCTCAATGAATGTACTATCGATACATGCAACTATTTAAAACAAATAAATTTCAAAATAATTATGCTTATTTTCATATGCTCATAAAAAACTCTCAGCAGCTAAAATAACCCATTGATATGCAGAGTAACATGGTTAAAAATGAAAAGAATTTTCCTATGTGAAAGATGTCAATAAATAGTACAAACCGTATGGTTTTACTTATACAGGAAAATTCAAATTAATTTACAGTGACTAAAGCAGTTTAGTAGTTGCTCAAAGAGGAGAAGGAGGACATATTGTTAGAAAGATAGCTGGGGTAACTGTACTGCTGATGTCTACTGGTTTATTGAAAGGAACAGTTAATGCTTAAATTTTTTTGACCAATTTTACATGCTTATGTCTGGTAATCTGAATGACTACTTTGAAGACAACAATATGCAATATAATCACCATTGGTGAATGCCTACCATCTTGTTTAGTGAAGTTCTGTATCATTTCTAATGCTTTTTATATTATTTTTTATTCTCTTTAGTGGTTTGATCAATCTTGCTTTCTTACATCTGGTAATCTGAGCAACTTTGTTGAAGATAACAATGTGTAATATAACAACCACTGTTAATTCCTATCATTTTGTTTTGAAACCCTGTTTCATTTTTATTGTTTTTGTGTTGTTTTGTTTTTGTCTATGTTATTCTTTTGTTATTGTTTTTTCAAATTTTCTTTAAAATAAAAAAAAATTTTAAAAGATATCTGTTTTTCTTGGTTGCTTAGAAATGAGCAGGAGGAAAGGGCAGCGGTTTGTGGCTGTGTTTACTCTCTTGCCTGTGGTGATAGTGTAATAGGTGTACACATACATCAAAATTCAGGGAAGCGCACCCATTGCAAGTTTATTTTGTGTGTTGAAGCTTTTTGAAATGAAAAAGCAAAAATTGACCGGAACTTAGAACCGCAGTTACTAGCGGTTGAAAGAGCAGGGGTGCAGGAAGGGAGGTTGGGTTCTGGTTTTCAGATACCTGGCTGGGCCTCGTTAATGCGCCCAGTTAATGGGTCTTAGAATTTCAAAAAAGAAATAGATTTAAAAGGAATGAGACTAGCTGGACGTGGTGGCGCAAGCCTGTAATCCCAGCATTTGGGAGGCTGAGGCAGGAGGATTGTTGCGAGCTCAAGGCCAGCCTGGGCTACAAAGTGAGCTCAAGGCCAAATGAAAAGAAAAATTCTTTTCATTTTTAACCTTGGTACATGCATATCAATGGGTCATTTTAGCTGCTGAGGGTTTTTTATGAGCATATGAAAATAAGCATAATTATTTTGAAATTTATTTGTTTTAAATAGTTGCATGTATTGATAGTACATTCATTGAGCAATATTCCATTATATAGATGTGTTTCTTTATTTCTTTCTCCATTCACCTCTCCACGGTGAACTGCATAGCGAGGGACCATCTCAAAAAAAAAAAAAAAAGAAAAAGAAAAAGGAAATAAAGGAATGAGATAACTTACTATACCGTTTTTTCAACATAGCAAATAGGAGGTGTGGTCATGGTTTCCACTTCCATTTACCTACTTAGACTTCGTCGGTGTGACCCAGTTGTACGCCTTATTTATTATTAAATGTTTTACATATTCCATAGGAATAGAGTGGAATCTTTAAAACTATGTTAAATATACTTATTTAGACTTAATTTACTACTTAATGGAGTTGAATTCCCAGTACCATTCCTAACAGACAAGCTCTCTCTTTCTCATGGAAATCTTGAGTGGTGTTTTAAGACAGGGTCTGTGAAGGGCCCAGTCTCTCTTACACTGCGCTTTTGCAGTGCTGTTCAGTCACTCAGCTTAGGAGGATGAGAACATTCTTGAATCACAAACATTTTCTGTCAAAGCCCTGCAGACATCATTGAGTTAACATCTAGTACTAATTTTACCGCTTACCCAGTTAAAGCTGTACATTATCCCACTTACAAAGTACCCTTGAGGGTCACATAATGTCTCTTTCATGGTATTGTTTTGGATGCCTGTCCAGAAAAAAGAGAAGGGGAATTAGAGTCTGATCCTTGATGAAAGGAGGGAACCATTTTAGAGGAGCATATCAAATAGGAGGTGTGGCCATCTTTAGAAAATATCACCTGGTGTAGTTCCCTAATTTTTTTTTTTTTTGTCTTTCATTTTTGGTTTTTGATTTTGGATATTCAGTTCAGGGCCTCAAGCACATGCAAAGCACATGCTGTAAATCCCCAGGTACCTATAACTTCTTAATTTTTGATCACTTAGGTAGAAATTTTGACATACGTTCTAACTATCTTTATGTTATAATCATCCTCAAAAGTCAGACACAACCGCTTTTTATCACTTTATGAAAATAGCTGTCTGAAAGTATCTAAGTAGTGAACAACCAACCCATACTGTCATGGGGATGCTAGTAACAGAAGAGATGTTTGAATTGTACTCTCCAAGAGACCATATTCCCACTTGCCCCTTCAGACTTTGATTTATTTCCTATCTTGTTTCTACTTCAATTGGATGTTCCCGGGGCCTGCTCTGAATTTTGCTGGCGTCCCTTCTTCAGGAACCATTTGCACAATTGATCTTAGTGTCTAGAAGGTAATAGCTTATTTGGATGTGACTAAATTTCTCATGTTTTAGTTTAAGATAACTTCACCTGAACAGAGCTGAGCACATCAAATGCTGAGCTTGCCCTTGAGGCCGATCTGTTAAGGGCTTGCCGTGTGACTCAGTATGCAGGCTGTGCTACCTCTCCCGCGCTCAGGGGCTCCTTCTGCTCCCATCCAACACCTCCCCTATCCCAGCCCCCAAAATGGGGTTTTGTGCCATTGCCCAGGCTGGACCTGAACTCCTGAGCGCAAGTCCTCCTCCTTCCTCACCTTCCTGGGTAGCTGCTGCATGCCCAACAAGTTCTCTCTGCTTTACAATTCATTGTTCAAAAAGTTGTCAAAGGGTGTGGTGCTATAGGCAGAATAGGTGCACTTGCCAGAATTTAAAATTAAGCCTTGGGCGATTACCTTTTATGTATTATGGACTAAGCAAGTGAGGATTTAACTGTCTTTGTGTTGTTAAGTTCTCCACACATACCTTGCTTAAAAATCTATTTCCCTCTGGGAAGCTGTGCTCTGGCAAAATTTAAAGAAGAAAATTGCAGCAGTGAAGATTCTGCTTTTATTCTGCTTGAGGTTCAATAGGAATCAGTCTGACATTCAGATGTCTAATGATAATTTCTAATTCCCTTTTTTCTCTCCTACTTTCCTTTATAATTTAACTTCTTATTTTCTCTTGCCAAGTTTGAGACTATTCTGCAGTTCTGTTCCATGGGATGTACTGAGCATATGCTGTGCAGAAAAAGTTGAGCTGGGTATTGTGAAGATAATAGTAAAATGTAAAATGTGATCCCTTCCTAGAGGAGCTCACAGTTCAGTTAAGAGACCAGGCAATGGACATGGAGTAGTTAGCTGGTGCCTGACCCAGCCTCTGCTACAGCGAATCTACTCATTCATGCACAAACTGAACGAAACACGCTGAAAAATGGTGCAGGGGTAAATGCAAAGACATGTGGCACAGGTACAGGGTCTTACAGAGCAAGACGTCAGGCAGGTTGATGGGTTGGCAGATCATGGAAAGGGGCAGAGTTAGATGGAAAAACCTGCAAGGTATTTCAGGTTATGCTGATTATAAATAAAGAGTGGGCACTAGATGGTGGGTCCAGCACAGGGAAGCACCCATTTTTACAGGAGAAAATGGAGAAGATAAAAACACATACATAGTTCGCAGCAGGTATCAGAGGGACTCGTAAGAACTTCATGTCCTCCGAAAAACAAGAGTGCTGTGTTGTAGAATCAACACGAGTGTTGCTCGGAATACATTGAAAGAAATACACTCTGGCGGCAGGGAGACTGGAGTGCAGAAATACAGAGATTGGGTAAAACGCACTTGAAGCATGATGGGTGAAGTCTCCCTGAGAAGAGAAAATTAACCAGGCCCCAGGACAGTCGGAAATAATGCGCCTCGAAGATTATGAAGAAGCAGATATAAAGTCTGACTCTGGTTTAAAAGCCAAAGATTCAGGAGAATCCAGTCCCCAGAACAGAAGAAAAAAGTTAAGATGGTTTAAAAGAAGATTTTGTTTTGGACTCATGTTTCAGATTACTTTGGGAAAGTCAATATGGCACAGTGTTTAAAGGGAGAAGGTCAGATTAGGGCTGGGTGTTTCAGTGGCAGAGGATTTAGGCCTTGGAGAAAAATCGTGTTGTCTTTTGTCACCACTGTCTCTATGTGCTCTCTCGTTCTTTTGTGTTTCATGGGAAAGAAACCAAAGACTAATTTCTCAAGACGCCCTTCTTGTATGGTCAGGACAGATTCTTCTAGTGTGAAGCGCTCTAGCAAGCTGCGAGGCGCAGTCCTTACGTCCCCTTGGGACCTCTCTCATCCGGCCTCTCACTGCGGCTTTTATTCCTGTGAGCCCTCACTGCTGTATTTCTGCTCATCTTCTGCACCAGCTTTTGCTTCTTCCAGCCCTGCAGTTGTGCACACCCTAAGTCCTTACATTACAGCCATTTTCTGCTAAAATTTCCTAAGAAGGATTCCATTTTCCTGACAAATCCTGAGACAAAACACCTTCCATGTAAAGCGAATCAGTGCGACGGCAGTGTTGAGCTACATTTTATGTGCATGTTAGAGAAGGAACAGGATGACACAGAAGTGGAATGACCAGAAAATTATGAATACAGCAGGCAACAGAAACCAAATGAGGGGGAAATTGTGAGGTGAGATTTTTTTTCAGGTAAACGAGCAAAATAGAGAAAAAGAGACTGTACATTGAGAAAAAAGGGTACTATTTCTCAGTGAATGACAACTTGTATGAATTCTCTCTCAGTGTTAGAGCACCCCTACACATTTAATTCCAGATGTAATTAAAATGAGCCAACATGGCATTTGACAGATAGTAGGATGATCCAAATGCCTGGCATTTGGTTATGACAAACGGCCAGAGAGCTGATTGAGTCCCTGAGTTAATACAGTGAATTCACATGCTGTGACTGTCTGTGGTGCCATAATTGGTCAGAGAAAAAGGCATGTGCCGCTTTTAATAGTGCCGCACTAGGTTCTCAGTAGATCACGGTTTAAGCAACTGTGTAGGCAGCACTGCCTGACTGTGATTATGATAATCTGCGTAATTTCATGAGACCTACCTGGATTTTTGACATAGACAATATAAATGAATGAAATGGAAAGGTGAAAGAAATAACTACCCCTTAGTCTTTCAAATTTGATATTTGCAGGAATTTACGGAATATTGTTTACTCATTTTTTTCCAAGGGAGGAGCTATTCCAGCCACTTTCATTGGCTTCTTTCTGCCTAACAGCCCTTACTCCCTACATCCAAAAGCTAAATGAGAAGCTGCTTGTTTCTGAACACACTGTTTGCATCTAGAAATTGTGTGCCTATTCACACAAGTGTTCTCAGAGCCACAGCCCTGATTCTTGTCTTACTTTCTCTGCTTCATAACATAAGAGTCTCTACCTTTCCGACACCGTACACACCAGCACTACTGCTGGACCATGCTGACACCACACTGGCAGGCAAGCTGTGTGGTGCACAGCCTGCCTTACGTCCGAACATTCCCTCCTCTCTGGTGAGTCTATGTCTCCTTGTCTGGTGCACAGCCTCAGGACTGAAGGAGCATGGGTGCATCTAGGGGAACCCAAGCAGGAAGACTTGCACAGCCTGCTTGTGGGAGTGTGGCACGGGGTGTGCTTGACAACTTCTCAGCCTCCTCTCTTTGAAAGGGTTTATGTCCATGCACTGGTATAAGTCTGGGAACTGAGTGGGAGGTTGGAATTCTCCATTGTATTGATAAATCAAGACCATTCAACCCAGCTATTCCCCTTTCTTATCTTCCTGAAAGAATGAAAAGCATCATAGCTCAGCAATATATACACACCCACATTTATAGTGGCACAGTTTGTAATAGCTAAATCCTGAAAACGTCCCAAATGCTTATCAACTGATGAATGGATAATGAAAATGTGGCTTTTTAATAAAATGGAGTACTACTCTGCCATAAAGAAGGAAAAACTTGAGACATTCATAGCTAAATGGATGTACTTGGAGACCATACTCTTAAATGAAATAAATTAGACACACATGTGTAAATTCCACATTGTTTCTCTGGTGTGAGAAACCAAAAGTGTTAATAAGGACCAAAATGTATAAGAGATATTGTGAAATAGGAAGAAAATATTCAAGTGGGAACAGGAACTAAGGAGGCAGGAGGGGAAAGGAAGGGAAAAGAAAAAAATAAGAAAAGAAGGAAAAATGGAAACAAAGCTTTTGTAAATAAGGAGAGGAAGAGAAGTTGAAGGGAGGGTAGGGTATTGGGGCATCAAATTATGTCATGCGCAGGTACAAATTTCCTATAATGAATGTGACCTTTTGTATACTTAAAACATACCAATGCACTTAATTTTTAAAAAAGACTATTCACAACAAAAAGTTACTCCATTTTATTATCTTATATACTCGACAATCCAATTAGTTGGGAACATCATAAGCAATCAGCCACCACCAGTGTTGTCTGTAGGTCAAGTTATTTTGGTTAGTGCTCTTGTCCTGTTGCTGGTTTTGGAAAACATCTCTAGCTTATCTTTAAAAGTGGGAACCAGTGAATGTATTTCAAAGGGATAACTGTTTACTATCGTCACTGCCCTGAAGTATACTAAATTTAATATGTGTATATCTCTCACCACACGTCACAGTGGTATTCTCTTTAAAACAGAGTTAGTAAGTTATAGTGGTTAGTAGGTGTTAAGGGAAGATACACACACACACACACACACACACACACACACACACACACACACACACATATATCTATCTCAGCCCCCACCGCACCGAAAATGAAGGTTTGGAGAGCTCCCTGACTGCCGAACCTGTCCGGCCACCATGGGCATGCACAAGCAGAGAAGGCATGGAAGCTCTGGCCCTCCCCTGCCTTGCCTTACCTGCCTTCACCTGGCTGTTTATCTGTATTCTTTGTAATATCCCTTATAATGAACAGGGAAATTTAAGCAAAGTGTATTCTGAGTTCTATAAGCCAGTCTAACAAGTTCACTGAGCCCCTGGAGGGCTTCATGGGAACTCTAGTTTACAGTTGGTTGATCAGAAGCACAGGCCATAACCTGGGGCCTGGACCTGGTCTCTGAAGTGTGGGTAGTCATCTAGGACTGAGCCCCACCAAGCCTGCAAAGCTGGTGCTAACTATGTACTATCAGAACTGGGTAAACATAGAGCACCCATTTGGTGCCCGTTGGAATTGTTCTGTTGTATATGGGGAGAAATCCCTCAAAATTTGGTGACCAGAGATCAAATCTTCTATGATGTGTGAGAGTGAAAAAAAAGGTTTAGCTGGGTGTGCTGATGTAGGCCTGTAATCCCAGCACTTGAGAGGCCGAGGAAGGAGGATAAGTGAGTTCAAGGACAGCCTGGACTACATAGTGAGACCTGGCTTCAAAAATAGAAAAAAAGTTTATATTTTTCCTTCAGTGATAAATTCACTCCAAATTTATTTCCCTCTGTTTCCCTGAGCTTCTAAATCTTCTCATCTACAATGTAGCAAAAGATGTTCTGATCTCTCAACTGCATTTAACATGCATACTCACACATACACGACCAATAGGGATGCATCAGTGACAGCGTAACTGTCCAATTTCAGGATAACATTCTCATGTGGAAGGAAAGAAGGGAACTGGAACCAAGCAAGCTTCACTTGTAATGCTCCGTTTCTTAGAAATAAGAGACATATCTGAAACCAGGCAAAACATCAACATTTGTTGGATCTTGGTGGTGTGAACACAAATGTGTGTTTATTCTTTCTACTTTTAAATATTTTCAAAACATTTCATCTTAAAATATTTAAACAATTGAAGTTAACAGCTGTACTCAATGTCTGTGATACAGATCACATTGCAAAAATGTGCAAATCTCCGACATTTTGAAAGTAATTTTTGTAATATGACAATTGATTACAAAAGGACTTTTGAGATGGGAGCGTGTCTCAGTGGTTGAGCGCTTGGCAAGCATGAGCAACGTGTTGGGGTCAAAGCCCAGCAAATTGCGCTTGTGTTTGCACATGCACACGTGTGTGCATACACACACACACACACTTACACACAATGGCCTTTAAGAAGACAAACTAAATGGAATTCATAAATAAAATTTGTTCCTAATTTTTTATGAAGGGATACTAACTCTGCATGTGTTTTAACGAGTTAAGCGATTGAGCCTGCCATTCTGAGTATTTTGTTCACCATTGCTTGAAACTTTCAGCGGCTCTAGATATGCCTTTCTCCTCCCATTGTATCAGAAGTTAGGAGATGATGAGGCACAAGAAAATACAAGTCTGATGCTACTGTTATCTCCATAACTAACAAGTATGTAAAGTTTTGTTTTATACTTTTAATTTTCAGAGAGTTTCTGGAAATGTGGGTTTTATGTGAGAAGGTCACCTTTAATTTGATCACCTGCTTACAATTGGCTGCTACAATTAGTGCTGTCCTCTCAGTGATTTCAACAGACAGGACTGGGCGCAGACTCAGCCTGATAGTGCTCGTTGTCCTGACTCACCTGGATAAACGCATTATATCCTCAAACTAAACTGTGGGCCTGTCCACTTTCCTTATCTCTAGACCAGTAATGGAATGACTAGTAGGGATGGCAGGCGTGTCTTTCTGAAAACCTTGTATGTTCAGAGGGCTTCCACAGGTCTCATTTCATGCAGCCTTCTGAGCCCTCTGTAAGGCGGCAGAGCACCATCTCAGAGCTGCCGGCGCCGAGGCTCAAAAGGCGGGCTACGCCACCAAGGTCTGCAGCCAGGCAGCAGAGCCGGGACTCCTGCTGTGGTTCCTCTGTACCTCAGTGCCTCCTCATTCTCTTTACTTCTGCATTCTCTTGATCTTGACCTTATAATTTCAAGACAACAGAGGAGAACTTAAAGTACACCCTTTTGGGAATTCTTTAACAAACCTAAAACATAGAAACTGACCCTTAGGGGTTCTATTTCATTACCAGAAATGCTACTCAAGGCACAGTCCTTTGACCAAAATAGCTGAAGGTGGAAGATGCCATCCGCACATGGATCCATGCCACAACATCTCATTTCTATATGAAGAAAAGTTGATATTAATACCAGGTTCTCCTAATACACTTACCAATTTTAATTTTTTTCTCGAAGGAGTAAAGCAATGAAAACACTGAGGGAAATAGCACTAGAACATAATCATAACATAATCACGTGGCATTTCTGCTTTACTATGCCAATTAATTCATTATCCACTACTTCCTAACACATGCGGTCCACACTCAACAGCTTTAAACAAAGCTTTTGAGAGCCATTGGGATAGATGTTCTGGTTCAGGATGCAATGAAGATGCAGGAAAGATGTTCCCTGATGTTCTGATCACCCACAGGTTCCAGCGGGCCTGAAAGACTCCCTGTCAGTGATTCCGTCACATGATGGGTAAGTTACTCAGGCTGTGGGCCGGGACTCTCGGTTCTTCTCCACACGGACCATCTCACTGGACTCAGCTCAGAGCAAGTCATCCTGGTAATGCAAGAAAGAGCAAGAAAGAGACCCAAGATGGAAGGTGAGACCTATTTTATGATCTCATCTTATAGTGAGATCCAGTACAGATTCAGTTAATTGGGAGTCAGGCATTAAATGTAGCCTACACACAAGGGAAGAGAAATTAAGCTCTGTTTCTTGGATGAAAGTGTATCGGATAATTTGTGGACATAGCTGTAAAACCTTGTTCATCAAATTCTCAGCTTTTGCAATAAAAGAAAGCACATAAAATAGATTTATTTCTTTTCAGCTGGTTCACACACTAGTAAAACTGATAAAAAAACAGATAAAGGCTCTCTTGCAATTTCTCATTCTTCACTGATGGTTCTTTCTATTCTTTTGCTGTCCTCCTCCTCTGCATACCTTTGAACGCTGGAGGTTCCCGTCTGTTCCAGGCCTTTGCTTCGGGAACACTCTCACCTTACAGCTTTATTCCACGCCTTCACTTCTGTCTTCAGCCCTGACTTCTCCTTCCAATTTCAGTCTCAGCTATCCAGCTGCTCCTTGACGTCTCCACCTAGATCACATCAAACGAAAATGTGCCATGATGAAAGAGCTCTCGAGTCCCCCTGCTTCTTCCCCAGCCTGCTCATTTTTGGTAAATCTGCCCACTTATTTAAACCCTTGTCTCCTAATTCCTGGGCAAGTCTTGTCAGAACATTTTCAATATTTTATGTGAATCTACCAAACTTGCCACTTCTGCTTGTGCCATTCTGGCCCAACCTCCCTCTGTTCTCACCTGCGCCAGTGTAACAGCCTCTGAATAGGCCTCCTTCCCCTTCTCTGGACCGGGTCCGCACTCTCCTGTACAGTCAGTTTCCATCACTCCCCCATTCAAAGTTCCTTATTGCTCTTTATTTCACTTACAGAAGTAAATCCAAACTTTCCTTCTAACTTAGACTATTTTTGCTTGTCCCTTGATTCTGCAGACAAGCCGTCTTGCACAATGGCCTTCTCCATTAGCGCACACCTGTATGCATGCGCGTCTGTGTTTGTAGGGGTTCGTGTGTCTGTGTCATTTGTGCAGATGTGCTAATGCTCATGTGGGAATGTGTCTCGGTGTGTCCTGGGTGTGTGCATTTGGTGTGCTCCTGTGTCTCTATGGCCGCACTGACTGATGGGCAGTTTAGACGGAACAGGCAGGAGAGACAGCACCCTTGAGAACATGCAGGGACCATGGATGCCATCTCTCTCCGTATTTATGTTCTTTGGACAGTGATTAAATTTAAGCGGTGTCTTGTCAGTCGAAAATATCCTGGGAGTTGCACAGTCGTCTGTATCTTTGTGTGAGCTGTTATAATTACACTGTGCTCCTTCCATCCTTGCTGACTATAACCAGAGATAAGAAGGAGTGGAGGGGTCTCAAGAGAGGAAACTCGCTGACTCTCGGGTGTTGCTGAGCTGCTTGCCGAGTAAGGTAACAAACCTGGGATTATCTCCTTTGATCCCATAACCCCCCTCATCCATCGGATGGCGAGCACTGGGGAGTGGAGAAGTCAGTCGGTGCCACATTTGGCTGAGAGCTTCCCAGGCCTTACATGGGTTTGTGCTCCAGAGGTTTCCCAGTGCTCTTTAGGGTTGTGGTTGTTTCTGCATTCACTGCGGGGAAGGGCCTGTTTGTTCCCAGCAGGCAGCATCAACCCTTGTGGACACAGCAGAGGACAGCAAGCGAGCACATTCACTGTCACGTGGAGCCACCCAGGAAACCTTCCACAAACGCCCATGTGTGCCTCAGAAGAAGCCATTTTGTCCTCCTGGGGAGCCTCCTGCTTTTTCTGCCCTCTGATCTCACGACTTTTTTTCAGATTTCACTCTGTGCTTCTCCTCTCTTTTCTGTAGCTTCACCCTGTCTGCTTTGGCTGCTGGGTCAGTCCTATCAGGACGTGGCTATAGCATGCCTTGTGAATCACCCCTGCATGCTGTCTTTGCTAGAAGTCCCTTCAGTCTCCGAGCTTTACCAGCGTCAGGAGGTCCCAGCGTGGGTTCTGCTCTGCGTTTCACATCAGGTGCCTTGCTCAGCTGGACAGTGACCATTAGGTGGCAAATCCTCTAAATGTTGTCAGTTCACACTTACGAGGTCCTCTGGGAGCATTGAATGCGCTGACCCCTACCTGGCTCTGGAAACCTCTCAATGTCCTCCTGCCCATCTCCCGTCCTTCCAGCCGCTCAGCCACCCCTGGTTCTCTCCAGGGTTCCTTCTCGTACACTGTATTTAATTCTATCCCCTTGGAGTAAAACACACCATCTATGCTTCTGCTTCCCCAAAGGAAGATCTCTCAAATCCCCTTCTGGGCTGTGTTATCCACGTCATCGATTACACAAAGACAAGAAGGGGAATCCCTGGAATCGATATAAGCGTTTGGGCTTTGGAGTCAGAGCTAGAAATCTAAGTTCAATTCCAGTTTTGCAACTTACTGGTGTGTGACCCTAGAAAGTGATGTGACATATGTGTGCTTCTGCTTTTTTATCTATAGACTAGTGTGATACATATTTTATAGAACTTTCCCATTGGTAAATGAATTAATACATTTAAGGCACTTAGAAACACACAGGAAGTATTAATGAGAACTTACTAACTCCTCTTCTTTCCTCTCTTGTGGATGATTCACGGACATATTCAAAGCAGAACTCCTGGTCATCCAGCCAGTGACATCTTCCCCACAACTACTTAAATCAGAAATCCACTGCATCCCCAGAGATGTCTCAGATTGATGCCAATCATTACTCCATCTCCTTCAACATGTCCCATAAATCATCCAGCTCTCTCAGGTACCACCTTGAACCAGCTAAAGCTCAAGTCTCACTTGATTTACTCCAGGGGTTTCTAAATTGGCCTCTTTACGCCCCTTTCTGCCCTTTTCCCGGCTCATGCCTCAGCACATAGCAACTGGGGTGATTTTGGAAAACAGAAATGTTCTGCTGCATCTTCTTCATGTTTCCCTTTGGATCAAGGACAAACTCCAGCATCTCTAACTGGAAGGAGCTGTACGTTCCTGTGTGCCCAGCCCCCACTTACCTTCTAACCTGGAGCCACTGCTGTCCTCATCCACCGTGGCCCCAGCAGCCAGGACCCCTGACAGGCCTCCAAGTGTTAGAAGAGCTTTTCTAGTTTGTGAGTTGTAACTTTGTCTCTAGAGAGTATGCCTGGAGTGTTTTTCCCCCTTTGTGGATAATTCCTACTGCTTTTTTGGGGCCCCAGTGAAAGTCATTCTTCAGAGTTGTGGTCTCTGAACTGTGAATCTTACTCGGGCCCTTCTGTTATCGCTTTGGGGTGCTTCGTGATTATGATATCACCACTTAGAATTTATTACCAGAGTGAGTAAATAAATAAAAATTATCTATCATCTCTGTATTTATTTGCTTAATGATAGTATTCCTGATTGGATAAAATGCTACAAAGACAGGCGTCATATCTGACTTACTGTTTTATTTCAAGTGCCCAGAAGAGCATTTGGCACATATAAGGTTCTTAATACTTGTTGGGTTAATAGAGTAAATGAATTAATTGAGGCTCATACAGTTACTAGTCACCTTACTGCTGACGAACAAGACTTGTAAATAAAATGTGAGCAGATACAAGACACTCCCAGACTTTTTGCCTTTAAACAATTAAATCTGGAGTTGTGTGTTGTGCACAACTTCAGTATTATTTAATTGTACTGTTAAACAGTGAAATATTGGGCCAGGGACATAGCTCAGGGGTACAGCACCTCCCTGGCAAGCTCGAGGTTGTGAATTCGATTCCTGATACCAAAAAAAAAAAAAGTGAAATACTATATTAGATGGGGATACGGACAGGCTCTAGAGTCAGAAGTAAGCATACGAACATGCGTAATTTATTACTTGGGTAAGTGACTTAACTTCCCTGGGCTCCAGTGCCTTCCTTGCAGAATGGGTACACTAACACTAGCCTGTGTGGACAGTGAAGGGAATTGAAATGAAGAGAATGGCTCATGCTGGTTGGTTAATGAATAAATGTTAGCTGTCACTGTTACTGAAGGACATTTATTTTGGCACTTAACCATGAAAAGGAAAGAAATAGGACTCAAAAATGATAAATTGTTGATGTATTTCATGCAATCAGTCAACTGGTTCTTTATAGTCCTAAGAGAACTGTACACAGCGTCCTAAGAGGACGCTGTGAGCATGGTTGACTTTCCTGTCTCATGTGCTTTTCCCAGAGTCCTTTCCTCCATCACCATGTCAAGCATCCTCGCCTGCAATTTTCCTATTGATCTGAGCACCCTCTGTTTTTTCCCAGGATGCATCTCACTCAAAACTTACATTGTTTAATTATATTTCTACCTGTGGTGGGTTTGAGTTAACAAATAGACTATAGATGCTACTGAGGGAAGGATCTTGTTATCATTCTATCCCTAATATTCTTCCTGCTAGCAAAGTGCCTGGGATGTACAAGGTGCTCACAAAGGAAATGAACACACAGGATTTCTACACAGCCCGCATTGCATTATGAGTACTGTGCAATACTCATTCCTGTAAGGAAAAGTTTTTTATTTTTTTTTAAAGAAAAATATCTGTAAATTGAAGCTGCAGGCATTATATACTTCATTAATGGAAATCACACAACTGTATGTGTAGTACCCAGGGTTATGGTTAGCATTCCCAGCATGTGAGGGGTTTCTCCTCCTTTCTTTTGTCCTGTCCAAGCTTCCTACAGAGTATCACAGGCAAGCATTAACACAGACCAGGGGATGTGGGTTTGTATACATCTGTGATTCTTATGGATTGATCATAAAGCCCAAAGGAAGTGGCTGAACAGTGTGGAGAACAGAGAGAATAATAAGCGCCTATGTACATTTATAAACAAGAATTTCAAGTTCTTGGTGTCCTTTTCTGTGATAAAGCAGAAGATTGCTTCTCATAATACAATCAGATAGATTTACTTTAAAATTTAAAACCAATTTATTGAAACTGAATTGTAAGAAAACGTATCTGTTGCTTTACTTAAAAAGTAACCTGGGCTGAGGATACAGCTCAGCGTCACAAGTGCTGGCTGGCAAGCACAAGGTCCTGAGTTTGATTCCCAGTACAAAAAAAAAAAAAAGGAACCTAAAAGAAGCATAGATTCTCAATAAATTTGCAAGTTAGTAAATGTTTTTTTTTTTTCACGTGTGCACTCCAAAAATTGCTATCCCACTTTTTCTTTGTACACATTAGTGCAAGATCAGATATTCTACAGTATTTAAGGTTGAGAAAAAGTATAATGGTATATAGTAACATGAATACTACTTTTCATAGTTCCGTTTAGGAAGAGAGATTTGAAAGGATAGGCACTGCTACACTGTAATTTTCTATAATCAACAAAGGATTAAAAACTTTAGAAGGTATAATGATTCCTGGGGAAAAAAAGTTTCTTCCAGATTTTATTAAGAAATTTTGCTATCATCAGGCTCTAACGTAAGTAGAACTCCACATTCTGCCTGTCTCCATTTGTTTGCAGTGTGTGTGTGTGTGTGTGTGTGTGTGTGTGTGACATGCAGGATCCTTCTTTCATTTAACATTTTCTTTCTTTGGCTTTATGTGAGGCATGAAAGACATTTCATATCAAAACATCTCCTTCAGTTATAAAGTAATCTATGGCTGAAAATAGAAATGTATATATAAGACATTTCCCAATAATTTGTACTTATATTACATTTCTTTACATATTTCTATTTTTAGGAGTAGAGGATGCTTAAATTAGCTCATTTGTTTGGGTTTCTTTTATATTGTGCAAAACCATTTGTGAGGCTGAACTCTTATATTTTGGTATTGAATATGCCTGTCTCGCAGCTATGAGAAGAGATGAAGATGTACAACTAAGTAGAAATAAAAAATAGCCACCCTGAAGTTCACTTGCATCTCAGCTTTGACTGCAGGTAGAATAATCACAAAAACACTGAATCAGAATCAGAGACACACAGTCACAGAAACAAGTATTTGTACCCTCATGTTGAGTCTTCTAAACTGAGTTCATTGTAATCATTTTAGCATTCAATATAAATTTAAGGTTGAGATACTTATAGTTTGAAAATATAGATGATGGGAGAAATGCCTTGAACTAATTCCAAGCCTATGAAATTGGCAAGTCAATGTTTGACAATACGTAATTGCATCAAAATCTAACTAAATTTTCAGTATCTTTGTCGATGAACTGAATTCTAGTTAAGTTAGTCAGATAAACTGACATGATGTTGAACTATTCTGCTTTTTTCAAGCTCTGTGTTTCACAGACAATTTGTGGTGTCTAGTTTTTCTAGTCATTCAAGGATTCATTTCTTTCATTAGTTGGCTCTTCCACATCTGCATGAATAAATGCAACTCATTTTAGCGTTGGAGCTGTCTGTTAATAAACACATGCCTCCATTCCAGAGGGCAGTGCGAGGTCACGTTAAAATTACACGGTATGCAGTGCCAGTTTGGAAAAAAAAATTGAGTGTTTTCATCTTTCTATATTGCATAGAAGTTTTATTACTTTATAATACATTTTAATTATAAAATTATAACTCATCATGTCAAAATTTTATTTGTTATTAAAATTTGACAGCATTAAGCCATATGTAATGTTGATTCTTTTGTACATGTATCATTAATCCTATTAAAGAGGATTTTAATTCTTCATGTAAAAGTTTTGACTATAACAATAATACTTAAAATGAATTACACATTCACTATTTGAAAAGTAGGAAGGCAAAGATTGAAGTGGATGGTAAAGAGATATTATTAATAGGCCAGTGTTATTTTGGAACATAAAACAAGCAAATGATGAAACCTAAAGAGGAAGTTTTATTGCAAGTAGTTATATCCCAAGTACCATTTTAAAAGGTACATTAAATTTTCTACAGTTCTATATAAATCAAAAGTCTGTGCTTACACCTTTATTGCAGCTTTCTATTTTATTAGGAACAAATAAAAAATACCAATGACCTACATAAAAATTTTGAAATTCTTTGTTAGGATGGAAAAATCCAAGAATATTTTTAATTGTATCATATTAATTTGAGATACTGAATTATGCAGTTATTTTGCCAGTCTGGACCCCTCTGCACCTTATTTTGCATGTGGTATTAAATTCCATTAAGAATCCATTGTCAATTGCTAAAATTTTTGCCTGCCAGAATTTAGGAGGATAGAAATGATTACAAAGTTAGAAAAGACAATGAAGGATGGCATTTGTGGTTGGTTATTGACATTAATTCCAAAACACTTCTATTCTGTTCTCCTTAGCCTCCAGGTGTTGGACCCCAGGCCACTTAACTGCTACAGGCTTCAGTAACTTTCAAAGTTCTGACAGGCTTAGTTCGAGCAGGGTAGCAAAGTGTGCCATGGCAGATGCTTTAACATGGAATTCTGTCGCTGGAAAAGTAACTCCGTGTGCATGTTGTGCTGCTATGAGGTGTAGAAAGAGCCTTTGTCGGTTAGGACAGCAATGTGCTTCTCAACCAGGTTCCACTTTATTTTACTTTCTCCGTAGTTAATGAGGAAGCAGTTGTTAGCCGCATACTTTTCAATATAAAAAAAATTTGAAGAACTAAAGTGGGAGGACTAATTGTCTCTGATAAAGAAGCTGCAACCACTAGAGCATGGATTTAACTGGCCTCCCTCCTGCTCCCACATTTTCTTTAATTTCTCTTTTAATCTAAAAGCAGCAATAGCATCAATGTTTTTGCACAATAGAACTTACACAGCAATACTTGGTATAATTTAAAATTTTGCATTATCTAAATTAGGAAAATTCAGACTCATTATTTTTTCAGTGTTGAAGTTTTTTCAACAGAAAACATAGTTAACACAATTACTTAATGGACTGGTACCCAGAAAGTGATTAGCAAATGCCTGGTGTCAGCAGTCATATTGTTTTTACCTTTTCATAGCTGTTATAATAATTTATTGCTCACTATGAATCTGTTGAAGAAATTGTGCATTATAAAGTGTGTATTAAAATTTTATTTCTTTGGTTTGTACATTGGTTTCTTACCATGTTGGTTGGGAACAAAAGTATTCTAAACTCAGACTGCATCCTGTGTGAAATTGTCATGTAAGGGACATTTTTACTTTTAAAATGTTTATATCTTCTGATATAAAATCTCCTCCTTTCTTGATTAATTGAGCAGATTCATTTATCCAATTCAAGGTTCGTTCAACTTTTGTTCTTCCAAATGCTTTCTTTACCCCTTAGTACCAGTTCCTTATTCTGCTATTTTAGGGTCGTGTTTTCTGTTACACAGGCAGACTAAGAGACATCTGAGCAGTCTATTGGTGCCTGCTGAATGCTGGAAAGAGCCCAAGATATCTCCTAGTGCTGCAATTAAAAGCACTAATAAAGGAATTTATATAATTTAAATCTAATGCTGGATTTTCAATTAGAATCATAGTCCAGGATGCCTCTCTACTAACTGATAGTCCTTGTCAATTCCTCTAGCTTTGCGGGTACGATCTGCTCGGGAGATGTGTCTGGCAGACCGAGGCGGAAAGCTGCCTGTCAGTAAGGCGGCGAGCAGAAAATGTGGAAAGATACGAGTAGCACCAGGAAGCAGAGAGTACTTCGAGCTATTTTCCACTGTATAATTCCTTGAGGAGGAACCGATCTGACTCCTTAATCTCTATTTCTCCAGCACCTATCATAATGTCTGGCTCAGGCCATACACAGTAGTTCCCTAATGAGCTTCTACAGCAAAACCAGAGGGAAAAAGGACTAGGAAAAAGAGGAGCTTCTAAAAGAATAATTAGTGCTTGACAAGAGGGAGAGAAATGGCAATGTAGGCAGTAAAAGGCAAGGGTTAGGACATGTGGATTTATTATTTTTGCTAAAAACTTTTTAAAGACAGTCTAGCAATGTAGTTCAGGCTGGCCTGGACTCACAGTGTAAGATCTCTTTGAGACTTTCATTGAGTTCTGCTCAAAGCTATTATGTCAGAGCTTCTCACTGCTTGATCCAATTAGAGGTGGCTAAGATGTATATAACATCCAGGTGGGCCTCAAACTTGGCGTGATCCTCCTGCCTCAGCCTCCGGGGTACTGGGATTAACTTTTGCAATAAATATATTTTATAATTGTCTTAGGCAAACTTGCTGCTCAAAAATAATAATTGCACAGAAATGAAAAATCAATTCTTTGGAGAAACTTTTATTGACTTAAAAAGCTTAAACAGCAAGTAGCTGAGGGAAACAACACGAACTCTCATTTTTAAAAAATATGGTGTGATGACACAATTGTGTTGAAAATTCTAATGAAGGCTGCACAGTGCAATAAGCCATTCTTGTACCTGTGACTTAATAATAAAAAACACTGTAATAACTCTCTAAGAAGAGGCAATGTCTTTCTTATAGGACTCAGAGGAGGCATCTGTTTGATGCCAAGAGCCCTTTTATTTGTCTGAGCAGTGCTGCTGGAAGACATCGCTATACCTCTCCGGAGGCCATTTCCAAGCCAGCACTGTGACTACACTGAAGGAATGGGCAAGCATGTTGGGCCTTTTAAATGCAGAATTGACACCTCAATGAATCAAAGGCCATCAGCGAAAGAATTAATAAGAAAATATACAGTCTAGCCACCCTGTCTCTGTACTAAATGATTTCTTTGATTTTTCCTACTTTTCATATACATTTAACATTGCCTTTTTTGTTCCAAGATATTGAAGTGAAATGCTCAGGAATCCACATCTTGAAAAGGAACTCAGGCCTATGTATATGAACATATAGACAGATCTGTGTTCTACACGCATATATGTATGTATCAGTAGGTGTATATTCATACACACATACACAGGCTTTTAAACATTATAGCTGTAATGTTCACGCATACACACACAGTTAGACTAATAAATCATGCTGTTTTCCTAGAAGAAAAAACTCTTTGAGAATTTAGTTGAGGTCTGCTCACTATTCTGTCAGAGCTTCTCTTTGCTCGATCCAAACAGCAGCGGCTGAGATGTATATGACATCCAGCAAACGCTTTCACTTAAAGGTCAACAATTTCTCTGTGGAGCCTTGTTCCTAATGTCGCATTTTGGGCAGACAGCTATTCACTCCACTAGTTTAGACTAGGTAAGTGTTTGCTCCTTGAATTTGTATGTGTCACGGGGTTCTCCACATAATATGGTGTAGTCCTACCCTAGCTTTTGGAAAGAAATAAAGTCTAAGAAAAAAGGGCAGCAATCAACCACATTTTCCTGTTCAAGCATGCACATGTTTTATTTAAGTATTCTCCAAAGGTCTATTTTTCCAGCATAATGCAGATATTATGCTATCCTTTGAAATAAGATATATGAATCTCAAACAAAATTGTCAAAAACAATGACCTTATTACTCCATATGATACACAGAAATAATCACATTTCACTTACAGTACAGATGCACTTAACACAGTCTTCAATAGTCATTCACCACCAACACAGTATATTTTAATATCATTTAAAACATCAAAAAGATATTTTCTTTTCAAAAAGTCTAAAGAAATTAATAATAATTTTTGAATAGGTGGTAAATCAAAAGAGGAGGCAGAATTGTCAAAGAAAGTAACCTAAGCATTTTCTTTTATGTGATATTAACACCGTGAAAATAAGTCTTCTCACTGGGAATCAAAGGATGTCGAGTATTCCTGATTGTAGTTTCTTAATCTACTTTTAAAAAAGGTTTTCAATGAATGCCATCAAAGAAGTTCACTATATATTTGCTCTAGAAGCATAAAGTGACAAGAGGCAGGTGTTAATATGCTTGTTAATACTCACATTGCTGGAAGGTTAGTAACTTTTTAAAAGACATACTAGGATTAAAGCCAGTTCTTCCCAAGAGACAGTTGAGTTTATCTTACTTTCAGCAAATGTTTATTAATATCTACTATGTGCATAGCACTGTTCTAGAATCTATTCTAGAAATGGGAAGCTAGAATTTCTGGCTTTACTTTAAAATAGTTGGATTAATTCATTTTATCATAAGTTATAATTATTTTTAAATCTCTATATAGAGGGATAATTATTAACTCTGTGTATAGAAACTAAGTTTTATTCTTTACAGTGGTGGCTTAGAATGAACAAAACTCTTCATTTGACATACAACTTTTTTTTACACTGTCACATGCAGACATGTCTGCCCACATATTTTAAGGGTGAAAAGGTATAAAGACTTTTCACTTAAATGTACATAGAGAATCAACTTCGCATCATCAGACTCCTGTCCTCCCCTGTTCAGTGGAGAAGACTGCACCTTGAAAAACACAGGAATTTTCCTGAGATAAACTGGTGCTACCTTCCTGAATGGCAGTGAAGGGATGCTTTCATCAAATAATTGCTACCTAAGACGCTCCAGTTTATCTCTGTGTTTCAATTCACACTAGTAATTCTCAAAATGTATTCAAGATCTAAAGCAAAATAAACAATATATCAAGTGAGATTTTGAGATCATGGATCCTGTGATTTTAGTCCCAGTCAACTCTTCATAAAGTACATACTGACATATCCAGTGTCTGGGCACTTCCATAAACAGCAAAGACATTAGAGATAATTCATAAATGTCAACTCCTTTTTTCTAGTGTTTGACCAGGGGATTGATGATAATCTACAAGATAATGTGTTCGGGAATACAAAAGTAGGAAAGTCATCTGAACTACAGTAAACGTCAGTCCCACTGATGATAAACCCAATGGAAAGGTGCTGCAGAAATACAGGAATGAATAATGCACTGGGTCACAGGACTACAGTGGACCAACGAATGCTACTGAAAAACATTAATGACACAATAGTTTTGGACTAAAACATCACCTAAAGCCAGGCCACATCAGAGGTTTTTTTCTATGAACGTGGCTCTTACTGTATCTATGAAATTTGGAAAGTACAACAACAAAAGAATTCTGGTTTCTTGATACAACAGGTGTACAATGAATTATTGCAGTTGTAACACTAACTAGGTGCAGTTAAACAATAACTAATACTGAACTATCGGAACACCTTAGATTTACTAATGAGCATCCCCATGAGAAATACTGCAGTCCTAAAAGGAGTTTATTTGCACAGCCCACCATGAAACATGAACAATCAGGTTGTTGTAAGTGCACAGAAATTTCTCCTTTCTACAGTTATAGTTATCATGCCTATTCTGAAGACAACATAAGGAAACTGAGATCACTGCTCCAAAGAATTCTAGCATGCATTATGATGGTTTCCTTTAGTTAATACAAATGTGTTGTATGAGTTTTTTCATATGTAATAATCTTCATCATAGCCAATGTTCATGGTTTTAACAGGAAAAATTTTTATCAAAATGTTTCCATATTTTTTTGCTTTGCATTCAACTGGAACATTATGTTCAAAGATTTATTTTATTTGTTTTATTAAAAAAGAGTTCTGATCATAAGAAGCATCAACAGGTGGCATTTCATTGTGCTCATTCACAAAGTCACAGGGCCACGGGGTATTTCTCCGTGCAGCAGGTCACACTGTCCAGAAATGCCGTTTGGTGGCTTTAATTCACATCCTCGTTTGGAAGCTGCATTTTTGTCTCACTACCAACCTTCTTGCTCTGCTGTCTTCATCTGAGAAAGGTTTATTGATTCTTCTTTCTTCTACATGGAGATCTTTTCCATTGCCAGGCTCAGTGTTTTCTTAAGCTACTCCCACTGTCTTACAAAGCAGACACTCGGACGATGTTTCCTCCCGAGTACTCCGGAGATTCGGGCCTGTCATCTCCTTCTGGGGTGGTGACTGGAGGTGTCGGGATGCTGATTATTGCTGTAGTCACATAAGGTTGTTCACAGTTTAGTTTAACACACTCTTCCATCTTGGCATTTAAACTGGATCGGCTGATTGGGAAAGAAAGATGTAAGAAAGTTAATTGTTTACTTAAAACATTGAAATGCAACTGAAAAAAAGTATTATTTCAATACTTACAAATTTTTTTAAAGAACCTTTTAAAAATTTTATTTATTTATTTATCTTTTTTGGAAGTTGCTCTAATATATTTTTCTTTCAGTATTTTATTTATTTAGTTTTGTCTTTTTGAGACAGGGTCTCGCTATGCAGTTCAGGCTGGCCTTGAGCTCACTTTGAAACCCAGGCTGATCTCGAACTCACAATGATCATCCTGCCTCAGCCTCCTGAGTGCTGGGATGACAGGCATGCACCACCAGGCCTGGCTCTTTTATAAATTTTAAATAACATTTAAATGCTTAATAAAATTACCATATAAAATGCATGTTATCTTTAATGCTAGTCAGTTTATTAACAGTAGATTTCTAAAAGTCAGCTTGACTTAGTTCAGTCACTCATTTCTTAAGAACATTTACACACATGCAGGAGAGGCAGGGGGTCAGGTAGCATCTGGACGGTCAGGGTAATGTAGTCTTCCTTACGACAGGGACCTTGATGGGCTTGAGCTCCGCTGTGGGAGGGGATGTACCATGTGTACTTTTCAGACCTTGCTCACAGAATTTTTTTATTGGCATGTGTTCTGAAACATGTAATTCCCTTAATGCTCCCAAATTAATGATGGTAGCACAGTAAGAACCCCTGAAAGTTAGCTATTATCATCTAGTATTTCAAAGTTTTCCCAAGGGGTATCAACATGAACACTCTCCTCTGTGGAGGAGAAGCAAGTAGAAGGAGCCAGGAGAGTAGAAACGGAGATTAAAACTATTTCCATGAAAAACAATGAAAATGTTTTGTTTGAGCATTTTCTTCCCAAAGACTTCTCCATTTCATTTTGTAACAGACACAGAGCAGAGCAAAGGTGAAATATCTTAAAGACAGAAATTTTCATTGCTCTAAATTTTAACATTCTGATCATAAACACATCCCATCTTGTAAATCAACATAGGCAGAATTTAGAATCTCATCCAGGTTTTCAAACAGAGTGCTGAATCCCAGTGAAGAAATAAACCTGAATTTACAGACAGACAATCTAAGAATATATGCTTTCAAGACTGAAGAATGAAGTAAATTTTTTTGGAAAGAACAAATATTTTTAATATGTATAATTTATTGCATTTTTATTTTTATTTTTTTGGTACTGGAACTTGAACTCATGACCTCAGGCTTGCCAGGCAAGCACTGATGCCACTGAGCTATATCCCCAGCCCAATATGTATAATTTAAATGTAATAGCTTTATTATATATTTTTGTGGTAAAAGCAAATAGTAAATTATAAAATGCAAAGGGAAATATCAGTAAATTGTTTATATATTAACAGAAAGAAATAACTTGTTTTTTTTTCCTTTTTCTTTTCTTTTTTTTCAAACAGGGTGTCTCTATGTAGTGCAGGCTGTCCTTGAACTCACTTATGTAGCCCAGGCTGGCCTACAACTCGCAATGATCCTCCTGCCTCAGCCTCCAATACTGGGGATTACAGGTGTGCACCACCACACATGGCCACATTTTACTATTTCATTTAGCTTATTTTTTTTCCCATGTTGGGCATTGAGCCAGGGACGTTCTACCATGGAATTACATTTCCAGCCCATTTTATTTTAATTTGTTTTTTATTTTGAGAAAGCATCTCATTATGTCGACCAGGTTGGCCTCAAATTTGCATTCCTCTTACCTTAGCATTCAAGTAGCTAGAATTACAGGCCTCTGCCACCACATCCAGCTCTGCTTATCTGTTATGTTACATTATTTGTCTTGATTTTGCCACACATATGCTTATAATCAAAACTATAGATTGATGAAAGAAATTTATGTGGGCACAGTTCTCACTGAACAGGCTGATGCACTTTAGGTGCCACTGAATAATTTCCAGGCATCTTGATGCCGGTTTCCTTTGCCTGTTTTAGTAGTGTTGGCTGTCACTTGAGATCACTGACTGAACACAAGAGACTCCTGAGTACACATGGAGATTTTTGCTCAAGTAAGAAAAACTTGTGGAGTTGAAGAGATAAAAAATTCCTTGTGTGCTTGGCATCCTTTCTTCCTCCTCTCCACACTGACATCACTGCTGCTTTGGCCAGCGTGTACCCGCCAGCACACCTACTTCCCTCCTTGCTGCTGTGTGAGCCCCTTGCACCCGGACTGAACCCAGGGCCTCTGCACTAGTAAGTCCCAGTTTCTTCTCTTTGTCTTGAGACAGGGTCTTGCTAAATTAGCCAGGAGCGGAGGCTTGGACTTGCAGTCCTGCTGCTCAGCCTCCCAGAGAACTATACTGTGGGCGTGCACCACTATGCCTAACAATTTCACATGTTTCTTAACCCTAGGAGCTACGACTTGGGTGTCACATAGGTGGCCACGTGACTGGAGGGGCCATGGCCAGAACTGGCACACAGCACAGAGCAATCCCAGGTACCTGTTGGACAGCGGTGTCCTCTCCACGCATCTGATCTGGATCGTGCTGAGCTCCTGCACGCTGCCTCGGTGGCTTCCTGACACGTTGGCATTGGGGATGCGGAAGGTCTTCTTGTGTCGTCGTGAGCAGCAGGTGCTGGTGACCCCTTGTTGTGAGGAGAGAGAGGGGCTGTGGCTCGAAGGACGGTTCACTGTTGCCACTTCCATGCAGCTCTCCTCAAAGACTTGCTCGTCCACAAACTCGTGATTCTGCTCGCAACAGCAAGGACAGGTGAGGAAAGCAGAGAGATGCTTTTTTTAATTTTAGAAAGGAAATATATTTTAAAAGCTGTGGCTAAAGTTGGACTTGAGCTGGCAGGTTACTGACACAATTTTCATAACAGTTAGAACATCAGAGCCACCTGCTTTGTCATTTGCGTGGAAATAAAATCGCTCTAGTTAGACCTAAAGGTTGACGTACATAGGCTGATTCAGTGTCCATTCGTAGACTAACTTTATGTCGAAGTATCATTTATTAATTTAGGCATAAAAACAGGAAGTTATAAACTAAAGGGGAAAACACATTTAAAATGATATAGACAATATTCATAGGAAATTTATAAACTCACATTGGCTTTCTTTTCAAATAGACTGAAGTTCTGAAAAAGATACTATTTTGAAGAATGTGCCAAGATGGAGTGACTGTTACATCCTAGCAAATATTTTCACATGGATTGAGACATTTTTTATTTAAAAAAGTGAGATAACTGAGACCCTCTCCATTTCCTTAGGTGCTCCTCTAAAATTCCCAGGATGCAGAAGAACATGACTTACTGGTTAAGGAGGTCAGACACAGTCATACGCAAACGTGTCAGTTTGTTTGACTCAGGGGAATTATCTTTCGTGGCCTCCTTTCTCGCCTCTGTGCAGCCTAATGGGCTGAGTCTGCTTCCGGTTTGCGTCCACCGTTCTCCCACCACTGTCTTCCTAACTTCCCCCTGGCACGCATCACTACACATACGGGGACTTCACAGAAGCACTGCATATACTTTACTTTTAAAATGTTTAATGAGGAATTGCTTCCTAAAATGTCTATGTAAGACTTTTACTTCAGGTATACAGGGAAAAATATTCTTGGCCTGATAACTAGAAAATGACTTCAATTACTATTTTTCCTTCATGTGAATGGAAAGACTCATAATGGAAGGTTCACACATCCTGAATGTCGCATAACCAGCTCTCTTCCTAAAGTATTAGTAAAATAATTGAAGCAATTCACTGGATAATAGGAAATACATTGTTTAAATTACTCATTTTGTCATTTCTTTGGTGAGATGAGCATTTTGAAATACTTGAAATTTAACACTCTACTGTTTACAGTCCAGAGAATAATATGATAAAACAGAATTTCACATTAAATATTAAACTTTAGAGGAAAAATAGTGCCCAAAATATTCGTGATCTGTCTCCTCTTACAAGGCAAAGTTCACACACATAATGTAAGTTATAAAGTATGAGAGCCTAATTTATCTCATTAGTGATTGGAATGAAAGAATTCATCCTGCTGTTGCTTAAATATATTTGTAGGTAGCACAATTTAAACTGTATTGTTGGTGTTAAAGTCGTTTGATTAAAATAAATTTCAGTGGTAAAATAGTCATAAAAGACAATAAAAGTACAGGACCGAGATAAATAAATTCTACCATTAAAGCATGTTTATCTCTCCAAGTATTACCCTAACAGATTACCTTTATTGAAAATGCAAATATCTGTATCTTTATTTAAAAATGCAAATATAATCACATAATTACCCCGTTAAAACCACTCCAATAATTTTCTACTTAGCAAGAGGAACATGGAAGTCGTGCGCACGCGCAGAGCCAGCCTCCTCTGCCCGGCCGCCCTCTGCGTCCCGGTCTGCGGTCTTCCCCTGCGAGGCTCTGCGCCCGCCCTCTGTGGGTCACCTTCCGGCTCCCTCACGCCTTCGCCCGCCTCCCGCTCTGCCCAGCTGCCCTCTGCCCTCCGCGCGGCCGGCGTCGCCGCTGTCTGC
>NW_004955479.1:2512962-2538154 GCF_000276665.1 Chinchilla lanigera | reverse complement strand
TGCGCGGTTTTATCCTGTACCTTAAGTCATTACATCTGTGAAGGAAAAAATGCTTATATTCTGTTTCCCCCCTTTTTTGTTACTGCTATTGAGAGTCTCTTTATTCAGATGTCAGAAACACTTGAAATTCCATTCTTTTCCTTCTTAATTAGCATTTTCAAAAGAAGGAAGAAATGATATGCTATTGGACTCGCTATCAGAAGACAACTTTGCATCTGCATTTAACTGGCATTTTAGACTAGAGATGAGATACCAACCACTAAGAATACAGCTCTTTAAATCCCTAAAATAATTTCCAGGTTGAAATGTCACTGTAGTCTTCCAAGGTAATTTTAAATGCTGTGAGCTTTCTGTTGTCTTTTAGCATATTTTCCAGTAATGCCGAGAGGGAAATCATGCTTGGAAACATTACATATGCCCAAAGCAAATGGGATTACTGGGCAGAGGCAGACTGTCAGGCCGTCTCCTTACCGTGGTTTTCTCCAGGCAGTGAAGCAGGTGGTGGTGCTGGGTTTCAAAGCTGGAGCCGGATTTGGTGACAAAGGCCTGCTCATCCTCGGAGGACTGTTAACACAGAGAAGACAGGAGCACTTTCTACTTTATTTGCAAATAACCTTGACCTCACCTACACATTTGCCCAGAGAGCTCTGGCCTATTTTCTGAGATTCACCAGCAGTGTTGTATTTACTTTTTAACCAAAAAGGGACAAATGTGTAGTTGCCTTTAAGTTGGAGATACACTTTATCAAATTATCGGTATCGTCTTTATAGTATTCCTCCCTGAATTGTAAACTTAAATCTCTTTTACTCATTCAGTGACTACCTTTGTAAACCTGAAGACTTGCCTTTGGATAATAAAGTTTAACTTGGTAGTTAGATAATTCTGAATCTACTCTTGAAATAATTACAAAATGAGCTCTTGGTCTCACAAAGTCAAAGAATGAATTTGCAAACCAAAAGGCTGAAGTTAGCAGAGTTTTTTTGGAAATAGGTAAAAAGCTGGAGGTGGATGTCCATCACACGGGGATTCAGGACGGAAGCCCAAGTTGCTTTCCCTGTCTTGCTCATGTATGAGTTTAGGAAGAGGCTCAGAGAAAAGGAGTTCAGAAGAAATTGGTTGATTTGGGTTTCTAATGGAGGTAGGGAAGAGTTGTTAACTAAGTGTACTAGGAATAGTACTTCTATTCCTAGTTTACAGCCCTGAAAGTGTACTTCTTTCTGGACTGTAAACTACTGTGAACTCTGGGTAAGAGCCTCTGTATTCTTATTTTAACCTTTTATCTTTTGTTTTTGTGTTTTCTTTTACATTTCTAAGCTTAGCTAGCTGCTTGCATTACTAGGCTATTTTCTTTTATCTGATGGTGACTGCCCAGTATTCATGATAACTAAACTAAACTACAACACTATCAGGCTACTACATGAAAGCTATTCTATAAGGACAAATGATCTTAACTACTAAAGGACATTTTTGAGGTAAAAGCTTCTCATGTTGCTTTGCAGACCATGAACTGAATGCATGAACACTGTTCTCTCCCTGTTAAGAAGTAAACAAGATGTTATGCCATCCCCTACCCTGTCTCCCATCCAAACGAACTTTAAGGAACATAAGTGACTTGGAAATAAAAAGAATTTGGCATTTGAACTGTTGGGCACTTTTTATCTTTAATATTAATGAGTTAGGTGAACGATATTATTGCCTGATTATGAATAGGAATCGTGATTCACTGGTAATATTGCATAATACAGTTTCTAACCTGCTATAGCCAACTGGAATGTGTAGGGGGAAGTTATAAAAAATGACACTTCTGTTGTTTCAGTAGCCATTTTCATAATTACACACAATAAAACTCTATTGCTAAGTAGAACTACGTCAATATTACACCAATGAACTGATCATTAAAAACAGTGAGGTGCTTGACTGTACCTGCAGCTGGTTGCTGAGTAGACCATTGCGCTTGCTCTGCATGTAAGCATTTGCACTTCCGCTCTTGGCTGCCCGGATCCTGGCCAGTCTAGCTTTCTGTGAGAGAGGAAAGGCGAGTGTCTCATTAACACTTATAAATTGTTTCCTTGAGACAGTCAGTGATGGCATTCTTCCATAATCCTACTTCAGTGTACATGTGTCTAAATAAGTTCAAGATAGTTTCACATGCAACTAGCACAAAATAATTTTAGTTGACATTTATCAGTAAAGTCAATTAACTACTTTAGAGCTGGGTTATGTATTTAAGAATTGTAATTAGTCTTTACACTACAATCAAGTTATTTCATTACTGTTTCTCTCCATTTCTGTCAAGAGAAAAATAGTAGTATCATTTGACATATTTTCACATATCCTAGTTTGAGTAACTTAATGAAAGAAAACCAGTTCAGCAAACCAGTCGCCAACTCTTTTTCAGTTAAAGTAATGTCCTTTTTTAAATTAGTAACTAAGTTTCTGGAAGCGATTTCCTTTCTCCTTCCCTCTTTCCTTTCCCTTCTTTTTTCCTTCAACTTACATTTTGTTTGTGCAATTAGCCTGTTAATTTAGCCAAAGTAGAGCTCATATTGAAAACCCCTGAAATTATTTACTTTGCCCACACAGGGCCACATAACTGTATGCTTATTTAATTTCTATTTCATTCTTGGACTTGTTGAAATGAAGAAAAAAAATGAACTTATCCAGAAAGATTTGTGAGATTACTTTTAATTTTTAAAGCACTTTAAAGCATGCAGTTCAATTTGGAGAATTTTAGGTGGTCACTTCAGTTGTTGCTAGCTATTTCCTGGCAGTATTAGTGAGCAGACCCATGCTTAGCCCAGTCTCCATGTTGCATTCTGCTTTATAACTGCTGCTGTACACCTGCCTGGAGACTGCCATGGACAGATGACGGCTTGGCGAACAAGGCTGCTGCCCGTTCTGTATGTATGACTTGTACCTAGCAAGCAACTGAGATGGCTCGGGTAAGGGTTTCTTCGGAAACTCATCCAGTGGAGAATCCATTTCCCCTTCTAACAGACATAAGTATTATTTTTAGTCTCAAGCCCTGGACTTTAATAAAAACTTTTAAAAAGTATATTTTAAAAATAGAAAACACATATGGATATATGACAAAAAATTGTAATACAGACAAGTCCATGCCAACAAGTAAGTCTCTGACCATGGAGCCATCTTCTTCCTGTGGTTCAGAGGCTATGACTAGAAATATTTCTAGGGAAACATGTCAGAAACTTTCTAAGCACATAAAACCATGACAATATACTCCTCAGACTTTTCTGCACTTTGCTGTTTTTGGTTATCATATCTTGGAACCTCTTCCATGCATATGTGTAGATTCACCTCATTTTTATGGATGTATAATATGTTGCTATGTGAATGGTGCATCATTCATTTAGCCATCAACTACCAATTAATTTTTGAGCTTCTTTTGTTACTAAAGCAATGCTGCCTGCTGTGAACATCATGAAGAGCTTATCTGCAATAGGATTCCTGAAAGCACAGCTATGTCTAGACCAAAGGATGCATGTGTGTGTGCATGTGTGTGTTGTTTAGTAAGTTTTTATCAGTTTTGCCTTCAAAATTATTATATCAATATGTCCCCTCTTTCATATAATTGAGAGTAGCACTGAGATGTCTGAGCTCTCAAAATGAATTTAAAATACCATTTTGGCTTTCACTCCACCACTCTTTCTCTTTCACTCCTAAATTTCCTCTTCCAGTATGTTGATTCCAGGGTCAAATATAGTGTACAAAGATCACATTTATAAGTGATAGGAGAAATAGACACATCTCTCTTCTCAGTGTAATGTTTAGATTACTGAAAAGCCTGAGTCAGTGCTGGAGAATGAGGTTAGAATGTAGAAAAATTTTAACTTCAAAAGCTGTGCTTGAGGCCCAGAATTTCAGGTCAGACTCACTAAAATAATGGCAAGTGACAAGCACATTTGGAAATGGCTTAACATTGAGCCAGTTATTCAGAAGTAAACAATGTATATGTTGTGTTCCAGGGTGGAGTTATTGCTGAACTTTCATGTCTCCAGTAGCTTTAACGTCCTGGAACATTCATTTCCTTTTTTGCTTTGTCTTCGTTTTCCTCCTTCCCCCTTTTCTCCCTCTCCTGCTTCTTTCCTCCCTCCTTCCTTTCCCTTCTTTTCCTTCCCTTTGTTTCTGGTGCAACTACAGTATATCATATTGCCATGTCATAGTTACTTGTCTCACTTATGTCATTCTCCAAGCAGCTAGCACTGGGGAACGTTACTTCATTGGTGAGATATGTACATTAACTAGCAATACTGTCCAGCAAAGGAAAATGACATATATTCTTGTCACACAATGACAAAACTACATCCAATAGCAGTCATGACTATAGGAGTAGTTCTAACTTTAGAGGAAGCAATAAGTTGTTTTAGAGACAAAGCTATTTTTGCTAGAAAAAGAAACTCCCATCTTAATTTCAATCTTAACTTTTCTTTCACTTTGCTGCAATGCTGCATGAGCTAATTGCTTTAATAGGTCTTGAGGAGCACCACATCAAGTATCTGTTGAATGCTAGCATTTAAGATTTGTGATTGCATCTTTGTTTCTAGCAGGTAATTGAGGGAAATTATTCCATAAAGATATTTTAGCAAATCACTTTACTTCTGACCTACTCAGTATGACATTCTTGGCAATTCTGGCTGAGCAATTAAAAGGTTGAAGGAAAACAATCCTCCTAGTTTCCCACCAGGACTCTTGTAGGATATATAACTCGGCATGGCAAAGCACCAGCAAGTAGTATGCAAATTAAGGAAAATTTTCCACAAATACCTTAGCTATATGGCAAGTAAGAGGCTTCTAAAATATTAATTAAAAATAGGATTTATATCATCAGTTTAAAGCAAAAGTTTTGGGGTTATTTTTGAATTATGTATCTATTCAAGAATTACTAATGGTGTTTGGGAAAAGTTGTCTTTAAAGCATATTTCTCCTGTTCATCCCAATTTTTCATCAATTTAGTTTTTGCTAAATCTTATCTCAGCAATGTTTCTCAAAGTGTGATCCAAGGAATTTAAATATAATGGGTAAAATCCAAACCAACCAGAGAAAGCAAGCAACTGTAATTCGTGGGCAAGGAAAAACTGGGAAATGCCACGATGTTAAACAGGTTTCTTTGCAGTGGGTCCTTCACAACACATGGGAGGACAAGAAGGAGGATACAGTGGGCAGTACTGCTTAACTTATATGAAACCCTGGGAGTGTGGAGTTTTCAGAAAGTAGTATGTAGTGGAACCCAATGGTTTTATCATGTAGAATATTTTAAAAATCACCCAAAATGACATTATATAACTTTATAATGTCCCTTCTGGAATACAGGTTTGGATGTAATCAGAGCAAGATCTATAATCAAATACCATTAACACAGCAATTTCTGTAAATGGGCCCCATCTTGTAAATGAAGTCTGAGGTAGATTGTGGGAAGTTATTGCACTGTCTTGTTGTCAAATCCAAAATGTTTCCAATACTTTTGAAAAATAAAGGTATCTTATGCAGCTTAAGAGTGTGGAGAAGGTGGCTTTCCTTAGTAATCTGAGGCAATTCATTATCCCTCAAATATTGGTCCCCTTAGTCCCTATGTCATGCATTCTGGAAATTTCACTTACAGTTGTTTCTTTTATTTAAGATTCAGTAAAATGCTTCATAGGGGTTTAGCATAGTAAGCTTTATCAGCTTTTAAAAATTTAACGAGTTTACTGGAATCTTTCCATTTGCTAAAGAAAATAGCTGCCCTAGAAATGAGACAAGTTATTGCCAAACAATAATGAAAAGAGAGAGTGGAAGGAAGGCAGTGGAAACAGGGCAGTATCCCAGCTTCACAGCTTGCTTCATAATGGCGAGGGCAGTGGTGTGCAGAAAAGGGCCTGGGATCTGGGCCAGTAGAAGGAGCTGGACAGCATCGAGGGTGCTCCCAGAGGGGCGCAGTGAGAACTGGAAGATGTAGGAGGGGGTCAGAGGGACAACCGTGCTTCCTGATGTATTTTTATTTTACTTATTATTTTTTTGTGCTGAAGACTGAACCCAGAGTCTCACACTGTTGTTTTAACTGGTTCTGGGAATGTCCACCTAGTAATCAAGGTGAATAAGATGTTGTTTTCCATGCACTTGTTCTTTCATTCCTTGTACAAACATTAAGCCTTGAATCCGGAGTAGGAGTTTGCCAGGTGGCTACATTAGGTAACCAAGGAAAGGACCGGAGATCTGAGAGCAGACGTGATTCAATGAGGCTGAAACTTAAAATGGATATGGAGAAGCTCATAATCTACAGACTCTCACCTGTTAATAACAAGTATTATTATTATTATTTTGAGACAGGGTCTCACTCTATAATTCAGGCTGGCCTTGAACTTACTATGTAGCCCAAGCTGGTCTCGCACTTGCAGAGACCTCCTGTCTCAGCCTCCTGAGTGCTGAGATTACAAGCATGCACCGCCATGCCTGACTAATAACAGATAATTATTAAGCTATAAATACTAAATCAGATTATCTACAGATTTTGGGATAGGGATTTAATGGTGGTAATCTAACAGATCTTTCTCAGACTCTTAACATGGAATCACAAGTATTTCTTGCATTTTAATTAATCTACAATTAATGTTTTAAAAGTTCTTTTATTTGGACATTGTTAAATAAAACAGGCAGTGATTTTCAAAGTGTGTTTCCAAGATCAGCAGTAGCAGCATCATCTGGGAACTTGTTAGAAGTGCAGATTTTCAAGCTATAACTCAAAACTACACAATCAGATACTGTTACTGTACTGTAAGTTTCAGCAATGTGTGTTTTAACAAGCTTTCCAGATGAATCCAATTAATCAAAAATTTCAGACCCACCATAGTAGGGTATGGTAAAAAGTGAGTAGTGGTAACATATGTCTGTGTGAATGTCAAAAATCCTTAAGTCAAAAGTTAGATATTACACTATACACTGGATCACTGATCTTCATCATCTTACTGTACTTGAATTATCTATAGGAAAATCCCTGTAGATAACTAAGATGTCATCATCTGAATAATGCTAGTATTTTTGGGGCTTGGGCTTTAACTAATTGGTGTGTTCAAGTCATCTGTAAAATGGAAATACTGCCTGCCTCATGAGTTGATTATGACTACTACAAATGACATATATAAAGCATACAGAACCTGCTAGAAATTCTACAGAGAATTACTGTTGCTAGTATTACATTATAATTAGTATGATTATATGATAAAGATTAGCCTTGTGATTTTGTGAGTATGCAGATGATTATGTGATGACAGTCAATTTAATGGGAATCAATTCAATGGGAATTTTCTCAAATGCATATTAGGTTTATTTCATTCTTTTGCTTGAGCTTGGAGTTGGAAAATTGGATTAAACACCAAAAAATCTGATCAAAAAAGCCATTTATAATATTATTTTAATTGGCCAGTGTGAATGATGCTTTTACTGAATTGACTACTTGCTTGACTGAACTAGCTGGTTATTTTTGCATAACTTTGATATTTGTCAAATTGCCCAGGCCCAGATAAATGTAAAGTATCTTAGCCTAGTGGAAGGGTATTCTGCTTTTTTAAAAGAATCTTTTGGCAAGGCAAGTAAGAAATATCCCTTGGTAACTTATTTTGTTCCATATTTATGTTCCCTTTTGGAGGATTATCCTCTGTTTATTGGTCACAGACTATTTACTAGACATTACACTAGGTTATTACACTTGGCTTTATTAATTCTTTTTTCTAGTAGTCATATGCAAAACTCACTGCATTGTCAGAAATTTAGAATATGGATGAAATTCTAAAAATTCATCCATATTCTAAATTTCTGACAAGGCACTGGAAAGATAGCAATACACGACCTGACGGAACTATAGAAGACGTATGTAAGGCTGTTGCTAAGGAAAAAGGGCCTGTATCTTAAAGTGACTGTTCTGAGGAAGAATGCAAAAGGGGCATGTGCTACTGTTCAGTCAGCTTTTCTGAGAGGCAACCGACTGTAGTATCTAAACATACGAACTGAAGAACCAGACTAACCTGGGTTGAATGGTGGCTCCTTCACTTCCTACATATGTGACTTTAGAATCGTTCCATTCCTCCAGCTATAGTGGGAACAATGATGGTAACTAACTCTTCTGGCCCTTTGAAGATTATATGAATTAAATTTTAAGAAATTAGGCAAATGCCTGACACATAGTACATTGACAGTAGACATTAGATATTGGTAATGTCATTGTTTATAATACCTGAGTTAGTACACAGCTGCACGTAACATTACTGTTACTGTTTCTTCCCGTTACAGGTGAGCCTATGCTCAAAGTGCCTGATTAACTGATGAGAAGTTTGGAGAAACAGGAGACTGCTGGGCCCGGAAAGAGCTCAGCGGCAGAGCGTCCAGTATCCCCTACTCTCTCAACAAGTCAGAATGTCCTGGACACATATGATGCCCTTTCATTGCCTTCTTCTGTTGGAACCAGCTTGACCTCTGCTGGACAGGACAGAGACTAATGGCGCAGCTCTAGAAATGGGTTTTAATAAAATTTGCCGAGACTCTATCTTTGAATTCACTGCGCTTATTAGTGCTGTTCACAAATGATTTCTCACTTTCTGCCTCTGGCCCCATGATAGGTACTTCCCTCCTCACTTTGAACTTGGATGTTGCCTGTGACTGGCTTTAGCTAACGCCATGGAGAGGGCCTCGGCAGGGCCACGTCAGGAGAAGCCTTAGCAGGCAGGGCCCCGTGATGCGTCCTGTCCTCCACCAGGGTGAATGAAGGTGGAGCTACACTGTCACGGCGCAGCGCCCCTCTCTAGACAATGGTGGACCTGCAACGAGTTTGAAAACAATCCTTGCTTTAACCACTGGGGTGTTAGGTTTCTTCTTAGTGCTGGACGCCCTCATACCGAACAGACACTAAGCCATTCTGCCGCTCACTGTAAACGCAGGCGAGTTACAGCGCGGCGCCGCGGAGCCCAGAGCGTACCTTCTGCGCCCTGCGCTTGTCTGCGCGCTGGTTTTGGTGGTAGATCCGGCTGAAGTTGGACACGATCACGGGCACTGGCAGCGCGATGACCAAGACCCCGCTCAGTGAGCAGATGGAGCCGAAGATCTTCCCTGCGATGGTTTTCGGAACCATGTCGCCATACCTGGTCAGAACAAATAGACAGTGCTTTAAGTCAGCAGAAAGACACTTCTACCTAGCACAGAGTTTTGGTTTCTTCTTTTGCATTAAGTTTAATCACTTTTTGGACATAACACTACTTCTACCTCATGACTAAAATGTAGAGGTCTTCAGGTATTAATAAGACAGAATTATGACTATCTGACTACAAAAATTACCTTTTAGCCTTGTAGAGAATGATTCTAACATTCAGAAATCTCTTAGATTAGAACATATTTTAAATCAGATGATGTAATGATAGCTCTTCAATTTGTCTTTTATATAATATAGCACAGGTTTTTACATTTACTTAGTAGTCAATATTTCTAGGCTGAAATTTATAGTCTAGATAACACACTTTCCCATTTAATTTTTTCAACATTGGATTTGTTATGAAATCTAAGTAGAAAAAGTAGGACACTTCATTCCTTCCATCAGATATAATCATTTAAAAACTAAATTTCCAAAGTTCCTATTAACCTTCACTTGTGAAATCCAATGACCATTTCTGCAAGATAACATTACTTAATCTTCATTTATATTTGATTAGTTGACTATTCCTTTGAAACCATTTTTTGTTCTTGGCTTCAGTTTTAGTTCTTTTTGTTAAAGCCATTCTCTTACTTCATTGGTTGCTACTTTTCTGTCTTCCTTTTTGGCTCCTTTCCCACTATTTGACTTCTAAATCTTGGAGCAATTTAGGCCTCAGTCCTGAGTCCTCTTACCTCCTTCATGTGAACTTCCTTCCTGTGTGGGTTCATCCAGTCTCACATCTGAAAGTTATCTACATGTAGTTGATACTCTAATTTACATCAACATCCCTGATGTTTCTCTTGAGAAGCAGTGATTTGATTACGTTCAGTAATCTGGTCGGATTATTTCTGCCCCTGGATGCTAGGAGTCTAATAACTGAACCTTAGAGTAACCAAAATGGAACTCTGTTTCCTTAGCTTCCTCTGCCCTATCCTCACAGTCCATTCCTTCACAGTCTGTCCCTTACGACTGAATGGAGGTATGAATCCCCTGGGTGCTCATGCCAAAAGAACAGGAGCTGCCCTTTCGGCACCCAGGATCCCCATCTTGTCTCTCGGCCTGTCTAGCTGTTGACCAAACATTATATATCCCATTTGATTCTTTATACTCAAACTACACTGTAGCACAAAAGCCCAAGCCACCATCATGTCTTGCTGAGCCATGGATAAATCACTACCTTCTCTTGATTTTCCGTGTTTACCATTGTACAGTTCATGTCAACATAAAAGGCAGTTTACACCACATGACTTTGCTTAAATTCATTAATGGATTTAAAAGTAAAATAAAAAATCTAAACTCCTTTTGCCTGCAAGGACCTACAGCATTTAGTTCCCACCTATGTTCACACCACCCTTCAACAAGTTGCCTGTCTTGTGGTCACCTGGCTCCCTGCCTTCTGCTGGGCGCACAGCCCTCAGATCAGCAATAAGGTGCCACTTAAAGTCTCTCTCTAACAAGTTTTTGCCGAGCCACCTTCCCCACGGCAACCTCGTTCTCTCTTCGTCATTCTCTCTAACAATTTTCCATTTCATTATCTTCACAGTTCTCTCCACAGTTGAAATTTTCTTATGTATTAATTTTTATTTTTTTACCCTTCATGAAAATATGCTTGAGAAAGCGGTAGTTGTTCTATTTGGGGTCTTACTAGCATAAAGCAGGCTCTTGCTACATATTTCTTCAATGAGTACATTTTTTTCTTTCTAATAGAGTTTGTCTCAGAGTTCATTCCTGAGAAAACAGGCAAGAAGGAGGTCTACGTTGTATCTGGAGGGGAGACCTGGAGATGACTGCTCTTACTAACACTGCTCTGTGAGACAACATGTGTGTCAGTCTGGAGATGGTAGCTGTGGACGAAGTAGCCAAGGACAGGCTGGTGAGGGTGACAGGTGGAACTGACCAGCACTGCATCTGATGACCCCATCAGAGGCTCTGGGCCTCCGCTCTGAGGCCCTGGGCCCTCATTCATTCTCATTAGTGTTTGTGAGCAATCAGCAGTTAAACTAATTCACTGTAACCAAAACTCCCACAAGGTTTTGGCAGCAGAATGACAACACTGCATTAATTCATAATAATAATAAGTTGCAGAAGAACTGGAATGCCGTGCATATCGAACAATGGCTCTTCCTACAGTCCAACTGGGAAGCTACATCATCATCTACAGACTACACCAGTGAGGGAGCAGTAAAGCAAAAGAGAACTCGGAAGATCGGAAATGGAGACAGACTTGGAGGAGAGGGGAAGAAGCTCTGGGGATGGAGAAAGAAGGATGGGCAGGAGGGAAATAAATGGATCAAGATGAGCTATGAATATGCACCAGCTTCCCACGATGGGTGTATTTATTGTGCAGCACAAATATATACAAGGCATTTCAAGGCTGGAGGCCATTCTTACTGAGATAGGTCAGTGGGTGTCGAAGGTCGACGCCTTACTGTGCAATGCTATGTGCTCATGCGTCATTCCCATGTAGACCACAGCTCACACTGCATGCTACCCCATGTCTTATAAACATCCTTTTTCCTTTTGCACTGATTGTGCAGTATCCCCTGGAGAAAACACACACATGTGCATGAGCGTGTGCACACCCCCACACCTCCACAGAGAGCTTTAAGAGAGGGGATTTGATTTTAATGTCTACTATTTAAAGCTCAGAAAGTATCTCTCAAAAGGAAAAGTAAATAAATCTCACTTATTTGTAACAGCCAGGGAAGACAGCCATGGAGTCCATGTGATTAAAGCATGCTTTCAAAAGTACAAAATATAAATATTTTGTACAAAATATTTTATCTATATAAAATAGATAATGGATCTGTTGTACACTTCTTCCTGTCTTCTCTAAGAATTTTTTTAAAAAATTAGTTTTTATTAACTACTTCTTTATTCTAGGTGTAAAATGTCACATGGTAGATAAGCACAGCATACTTGTAACTATTACAGAACATTAAGAAAAGATGATCCAGCTTGGCAAAAGGCAGCAGATTTAATCTAGAATGATCCATAAAGGCAAAAAAAGTGAACATTCTTAGTAGTGATTTCATGTCATAAAGTTATGCCAAATGCAACAAATGAAGATAATATTTATTATTTACGTCTACCATATTTGTTTTGCAATCCAAAATTCCTGCACAATCTGAAAGTGCAGGTAAGCACCTGAGAGGAGCGGGCAGGATGGAAATGACTGCAGAGGGAAGAGGAACAGGGAACACAATGCTAGTGAGTGGGTGCGTCTTCTCTCTTTTGTCTTTTTAATCTCGCATAGTGAGACAGAGCCCCCCACATGACAGCCAACAAAGACCCTACCCAAGTCTGCGGTTGTGAGATAAGGCAAGGAGAGATGGTGAGAGAGCACAGGCAGGACACGAGGCAGTGCCCATGTCCGCTGGTTGTTAAGGACAGCCTGAGACCTGGGCTCGTTCCCGAGGGGTGCCCGTGGGTGCTGTATATTTTCCTGCTCCCCCACTTTTCTGAGACTGGAAAACAGTCCATGTTTGTAATACTGTAAGCATAATTTACCAGTTTGAATATATTGTAGGATGACGGAAAACACAGTGTGGCTTATATCTGCCTTTACATTATCCATCTTTTACAGATAGGTTTCTGTATTTTATAAAATTGATGAAAAAACTAAAAGAGCCCCTAAGATCAAAGAAGACAAATACCTTTTGTCCTAAAAATACCTTAATTCTTAAAAAAACTTTTTAATTCTTAAAAAATAGACAAAACAAGAGGATATTATAAGAAAATAATCCAAAGTTTTACATAACAGAATGATTTTTAACTTTTTAAAACTTTCCCCCATATTTCTCATTTCCATTTTCTTCAAGGTTTTCCTCTTCACCACGTTAGTAGAGCCACCCTTGTCTCTTTCTGCCCTGTCCCATCCTGGACATATGCCTGTTTATATAGATCCTTTTCTTTGTCCTGTCAGCCAAAATATGTTAACTCTAAATTTGCACATTGCTTAATTATACTTGGCTACAATGATTTTTTTTTGCCATATATTAGAGATCAATACTGGGTGGAAGACCAATTCCTCAGAAGATATTTAATTTGGATCAATGAATAAATAATTCAGTCTCAAGCACTGTCCAAAAGTTTCAAGCTGAGTCCTTAAATTCTGGCATGTACTCTACAAGCTCAATGCCAAAAAAGTAGTACAATCTGGTTAATTAAGGCAAACAATTCAAATGAATCTTTATCTATCTATCTATCTATCTATCTATCTATCTATCTATCATCTATCTAGCTCTATCATCCACCCATCCATTCATCCATTTTCCCAATTTATCAAGTAATAATGAAATAGGTTGGAATGTATGAATAGCTTTTTTTTTTAATTCAAAAGAGTAAAAGAAGGATAACATAGTAATAGGGGGATTTACTGAATTACAGACAAAATGGTAGGACAATATCAATGGTTGTTATTTTACTTATTGGTATCTTCAAGATAGTTTCTCAGGAAAACAAATAGACAAATAATAGTGAGTTACAGACAAAAATGGTAGGAAATTATCAATGGTTGTTGTCCTATACTTTGGTTTCTTCAAAGTGGTTTCTAGGGAAAACAAATAGAGCTATACGTGAGTGATCAATTAAATAATCATGGACTATTCTCAATGGTCGTTGTTGAAAACACATAGTAACAAACATACATCCATTTACAAAATAGCATAGGAACAATAGAAACATTACTGAGTTATGGACAGATTGCTAGGAAATTATCAGTGGCTGCTGTAATACATGTTGGTATCTTCAAAGTGGTTTCTCAGGAAAACAAAGATGTGCAAGAAAGATCTAACAAGTAGTTACAGCCTAAGGGTTGTGGAAAACAGTGGATTACCTCCTCATCAGTGACTCCTTTCACTGAGGTATGACAGCTGGAAGGAAGGCCAGGATTGAAAAGAAGGACCAAGAGACTAGCACCAGTGTCCAGCAATAGGCTGTTTACTTTTTCCTCTATAGTCATGATTACGTGGGGCTCCTCCTTGAAGATAAAGGTCTGGCCAGAGGGAGAAGGCAGAGTACACCCTGGGCCCCTTCATTCCTGTTGGACCAGCTGGTAGGAGGGGTTTGAGCTCTGGGGCCTTCACTTCAAAGGGCAGTCCGACCTCTAGTGGTCACCTTTACAGTCAGGGCATGGCCCAGGGGGCTTCTTAGGGCAGTTCTCCTTAAGGTGGCCTGGCTTTTGACAGCCGTAGCAGATGAATGTACTTGACGAGTTCTTCTTGGGGCCCCAGACTTAGGGTCTGTTTCTCTTAGTGCTGCAACAAAGGCAGCTGTTTTTCCTCAGTCTTTTTGTTTTCTCTCCTTGTCCTCCTCCTCATCACGGCTATAAAATACTGAGGAGGCAATTCTTACTAATATCTCAAGTGAGCTTTCTGGGGCAAAAGCCATTTTTCGTAGCTTTTTTCTACTATTTTGGGCTGACTGAATAATAAACTTATCTTTAAGAATAGTTTGTCCCTCTACTGACCTGGGATCCAGGGAAGCATCCTTTATCAATGCCTCTTGTCTAAGAAAGCAGAGCGGTGTTCTCTCCAGCCTCCCAGCACATTGGGATCCTGAACCACTTAGTGTCCTCTCCCCAACCGTCAACACAGGTGGCAGGAACATGTGGATGAAGTCCTTGGCCCACTAGCCAGTCTCAGCACCATCAGATGCAAAGTGTCCCAGGCAGGTAACCTAGACATGTACCTTCTCCATGAAGGTGGTTCTTCAAAATCTTAATATTGGGCACCCAAGTAATCCATGAAGTCTTGGTGCAGACCTCGCTGGAGCTCCACTTGTTCCTTCACCGTAGCCTGTAGAGTTAGGGGAAGAATGGCCTCCAGGGGGTCTCCCCAGGTATTGCACAAGGTCCTCCTGGCTTCCAGCTCCCGAATGGCTCCCGTGTCCCCAGTCAGCTTGACCTCTGAGTCATCGGTACTCTTGTGTTCTCCGAGTCCTTGTTCATCAGCTGCTCTTCCGCTGACTCTGGACCTTTCTGTCTCTCAAGGGCAGGGCCAAGAATGACCCACCATATTTTCCCAGAGGTTACTCCATGTTGGGATGGTTCATGCACGTCTCCTGGTGGGCCTATTGTGTCAGTGCTTCTCTGTGGCATGACTGCATGGTGGCGGTCAGCCTGAGGGCCAGCGCACGTCTCCACGCTGCTTCCCAGGTGCCGGGTGCCTGCCTCCCCAGGCATGTGCGTGGCCAGGTGTGCTCAGCCCCGAAGGGCCAGCGCTCCTCAGCCACATGGCCTCCTGGAGCGGGTGCCATGAATAGCTTTTAAACATAGCATATTAGAAGCCAAATTTTATTAATGTCTACTCCATTTCTTATTTGGCATTTGCTCAGAAATATGGCTAGAGTGTAGTTGCCTTAAGATTTCAAATAGAAATATTTCCTTGAATTTTCTTATACATCTATGAACCCCACATGGTTAAGATTTCTAGTCTTATTCATAGTTTCCATTTTTCTCCTCTTTATTTGAAGAGTATAAATATAGGTTAACCTAATAAAGAGGAAATGGTGTAGATTGTACTTTCTCAGCTAAGGCATGACTTTCCAAATCTGTGAAGGTATATCCCATGGATACTACTACAGAAAATTATGTGTATTATAAGTAACCATGAAGATAGATGAGATCTTAAAGGGGGAGAAAATGCTGATGTTAAAATAGTCCTTGATGATTACTGTAATTCAAGCTCTCTTAGTCTCTTTCTTCAGTGAAAAATCAAAAATTGCCAGGTAGAACATATAGACCAAATGGTTCCTCTATAGTTCAGAGAAGTTCAGGAATATTCTATAGGATGCTGTATCCTATAGGTGCTGGGTTCCTAAATACTTCAACTTCAACTACTATTAAGGGTTAAAAGCACTGCAAAGAACCTCATATTGGACACATCAGTAACTGGGGGTATATGTGAACAATGGGTATCCTTCAAATTGTTGAAAGTACATTATATATGTGTAATACTGTTCCTTGGTGAAAGCCATTAGCGGGCTGTGTGTATAAAAATGTACTTTAATTATTGATTTTCAGGTTGAATTTTCTCTTTGGCCCAATTGCTAATCTAAGAGGTCTAAGAAATAATTTCTCCTCACCTGAAAGCTGGATTAGTTCTTAACTAATAATTTTATCCCTTAGGGTCTCAGTTGCTATGTTACTCATGGATTTTCTGCCATCAGAATGGTAATTCTAGAAAGATTACCGTTTGATGGATAATTTTTATAGTAGCTGCAATGTTTGAAAATAGCTAATGACTTTTTAAAGTGTTGCTATATAACACCTGCTTGTGGTACAAAACTTGTTTGCCAAAGGGGCCCTGGTATTACTTTGATGATAGATAGATTTATCTCTGCCATTTTAAAATTAATGTTTGCCTAAAAAGCTGCCATGATTCTGTCTTTCCTTTCTTTCCTGAATCAATTACTACTATTGTTACCCTGTTGAATAGCTAGAGAATGTTTTCTTTACTATATGTATTGTTATTAAAATATTCTGTTATCTTTTGCTTTTGTCAGATTATGAGCTACTATTCATTATTTTATTTATTTGTTTTTGTGGTGCTGGGGATCCAGCCCAGGGCCTTGCAAGGCAAGGCAAGAACTCTACCAGTGAGCCAGGTCCCCAGCCCCTGAGCTACTGTTGTTTTAAAAGTGTGTTCTTGAATTAAACAAAACCTTTGTCTATTCCTTAAAACACTAGCATTAACATTACTTACTACATGATAACTAGTGGGCAGAGTATTTTGATTTGGGATAACAAAAATGACCTACATTTGTGGTCATAGATGTATAACTCTTTCAAATGAAGGGCTGAAATTTATTGAATGTTACATTTTATGTCTGTAAATTTAGTGGCATGCAAATTTTTAGTTCAATTTAGTTGTTATATTTTAAAATTTTAAAAATTAGCAGTCTTAGCATCTACTAAATGACACGTGAAGCCAGGAGATTCCCCTCCCTAATAGAATGAATTCGTCTTGTGCAGTGCACCCAATAGACTCTTAAGGAATTCATGGGTAAAATTCACCTGGAGTAGGTGGCTCCGTGATGAAGTATTTTTCTTTCTTTCTTTCTTTCTTTCTTTTTTTTTTTTTTTGTATTTTTTCATATGTGTTGTCTCGAACAGTTCTGTTAATTGTCAGTTTGGATTATTATTATAAAGTTTTTATTAAATTATCAAAAGTGATATGGCTCAACTGGGGTTATAATTTCAACACTTAAAAGTATTATAATTTTAACAGTTAAAAGAATATGTCAATATAAACAATCCTAAAATCTCACTAAAGAAACGCTGTACATTTTACAATTGCAGAAATATCACATGGCCACTAGGGGGCATAAAAACCTAAATGGAAACTTTGGAAACCAGGTCTTTTGTGGTTTTCACAAGCTGAGACTGACACAGGTATTTCCGTGAATTGTCTGTAGCACTCCTTACCTTCACCTACACACATTCACCATTTAGGGTGTATTTTGAGCATCTCGTTCCTCTGGAAACAGTGTAATAACATGTGAAGCCAGAATTGGTAGGACAAAATCCTACCAGTTTCATAGACTACCTAATTTCAAGGTATTTCCAAAGATATACAAAATAATTTTGAGAGCATTTGTTTTTCTTTAGAATGATAAGTAATTTTCTTTAATGTAAGAGATCACTTAAGCACAATTTTAAAAACGAAGTCTTTAACTAGAACCCTCCGTGTAAAAATTAGGGGAAATTAAGGGATTGTTTTTGTGCATTCAGAGAAGAGAAATCAAGGAAAGGGCTAAGATGCTTTCAGCAAACCTCTGATCAAATGTGAGCACTAAGCCCTCATCACCCGATTTCAGCCGGGCTTAGACGGGGCGCTTGGGCTCATGCCTTTTTAAAACAACAAATCCTTTTCTGTCTCCAGTTTCCCCCTGTTTTTGGAATATTATTTCATTAAATGACAGCTTTAACAGTTATACACAGGACATATGATTATGGTTTAATATCTTAATGCAATATTTTTGCCAAAATGAATGCCATCATTAAAATATTTTAGAATCTTCCTTAAAGAATGTTTTTTACTTTCAATCTGTAGTACTCAGATGCCATATTTTTAACACTTGTTCTCCATTTATGTTGGCATTCTGAAAGTACATATAGGATTGAGCATTGTGAGGCACACATTAAGAGTGACCAAAACCCTGTGAGGGCCTGGCTGGCCCAGCTGCAGGAACCCCGGGGATGCGTCCCGGGCTTTGGTTCCCAGTTCTGTTGCCTGGAGCGTCCCTTTAGCCATCAGGCATTTCTAAGTCTGATCATGTCATTCTGCACAAAAGCTCCCTTGTCTCCGCGTCACCTGCAGGAAAAGCTCCCTCGCTCCTCAGTACCACACACAGAGCTCTTCGTGACAGGGCACCTCATCCTCCGCGGCCTCCTCATGCCCGTACCTTCTACCGCAGCAAATCACTTTCTAATACCAGAAAGTACGAGATCCTTCCATTCTTCTTTTGTAGTACTGTTCTTCTAGAATATTCTTTGATTCTGGATGAACCTTTTAAGGAAACTCAAATTATATTGATAAAGTCCAAACACTGGTTCTCATTTGAAGAGCTTCTTGACCATCCTCTCACTACCAAAATAGTATCTATTCTCCCTTTCCTATGACTCCAATGCTACTGCCAGCTAGTAGAGCATAATTAGTTTTTTTATGGGTCTGTCTTCTCTTACCAAGGCAGGACCATGTGGTCAAGGATCATGTCACCACTATAAACTCAAGTTTAGCACAGACCTTGTCCAGTGCTGAGCAAATAGTTGGAACTCAATAAATGTTTATTGCTTAAATAAATCTTTCAGGAAAAGGTTTGATGGTAAACAATAAATAAGGGGGCGGGGATACTTGAGTATTGCTCTTTTTCTCTTAACTAGATTTCCTAGGCTGCCCCAACCCAGCCCAGCACCATTTCCCCTCCTCAGTTTGTCTAACTCCTCTCTGAGTACTCAGATGAAATGCCCAGCTTAAGCATTTCTCTACTAGTAAAGCATCCTACTTTTATACTCAGAGAAATCATTTTTAACCTAGGTGATTTTCAATAAAAATAGCTGCGGAAAGACCTGACATTCTTCCACTTCCCATCTGTTTTCCACTGTCACACGCTTAACAAACTTGGGTCTGGCCAGAATTTTGAAACACAAATCACCTCAAACTTGACAATTTTGTAATCTCAAATTCCCAGGAATCTGAATGAATATTGAGTGCTTGCTTTCTGAGTCTCACACATGACTCTAGGAAGTGGCAGACTTCTCTCAGATCCCTGTATTCTCCTCTGGGCACTGCTGATCCTAGGCAGCGAGCAGCAGCAATCCTCTAAAAATCCCATGGCGTGGTCTTGGTTTTTCTTGACAGGGTTCACTCTTGTTCTACCCTAGGAATATACTGGAAGAGGTATGCCTGCCTTTTATCAAGAGAAAATAAACCCATCACGGAAATCAAGGTTACAGCAAGTGTCTGGCCACTTTTGGTTGAGTGACAGGACCAGCTTCTGTAGGAGGCATACTTTGGTTTGCACCCCAAGGGGTTTCCTTCTTCAACTCTGCAGGGCTCCTCTCCCACTGGGGGCTCCCTTCAATTACCTGCTGGAGTCACTTCCTTCTCTTCCTTTCCTTTGAAAGGTAGCTCTTTTGGGGGAAACGCCCCACTGTGCGGGTTCCAGTCACTGCTGTCTCACTGCAGGCTGTCTCCCCAGGAACCAAATCCCTAAGCCAGTTGGACAGTGCTGTTTATAAACCTGTCTTCTTACAACCCGCTCCCTCCACACTTGCTGACTCTACTGCAACTGTTCCCTGCTTACAGTTCACTCAGGACAGCTCAGTGCCTCTGTCTTGGGAGTTGGAGCTGGGCCCCACGGTTAGGCCTGCGGCAGTAGTCTTAGAGGAGGGTGTCAGACTGGCAGGTTAAAGGCAAGGAGTACAGTAGTTCATTGTGAATTTTTTTTCCCCTCTCTGGAGTTTGTACAGCCTAAAACCAATTTGCTTCATGTATTATAGGCCTCATGATACCTTCAAGTTGTCATTAAGTATTTGCCTATTTTATTTTCAGCTACACTTCTAAAATTACTTATGGATTATCCAGTAATGACTTAACACATCTCTTATTTCCAGTGCTGCCCAGGAAGGCCTGACGGTTTTGCTGCCTTCTATTTCTCAGATCTAACAGAAAGAGCGCGATCAGGTCCACCTGTCTGAGGGCTGTGGCTCAGCACTGAGGCAGAGAACTAGGTCCTTCGTGGCAGCACAGGTGTGTGACTGAGACGATGGCACCGCAGGCTGCCAGCTGTGACCCTTCCAGCAGGCCTGACCGTGCCACACTGTCCCAAAGGCCCTCGTCCAGCCAGCGCCTTCAGCAGGCCTGGGCTTCTGCTATCTGTCACAAGAGGAAGCACAGGACCAGTCTGGAGCTGACCGCCACCAAGCAGGTCCCGCAAGTCATGCAGCCAAGCTGCGTCCCAGCCTGCGCCTCCCTCACCCACGGGTCGCTCTGCCCAGTGAGCAGGGACTGCTTTCTGCCAGGCATTTAAAGTTCTTTCATTGTAAATTATTTCATTTGATAATGCGTCACGTAAATAACCACAACTGTTTAGGTACAAGAGGAAGGGGGATTGGGGATGGTTTGGTTTAACCCCCCAAACAGCCCAGTGTTTCCATGAAAATGTCTCATCTTCAATTCAGCCTAGGACATTTCAGTGCTATTAAACAAACTTTGTTTTTAATGAGAACTCAAGGGTTTACATTTACACTAGAGATGTTGTAGAACAATCTGTTTCTGATCAAAGTGAGATAAAGTTAGTTCCTAAGATTAAATAAAAATACACATATTTAGTGTTTAGAATCTTTTTCCTCTTCTTAAGAAACTCAAACATGAAACTCAAGTATGAAAAAGTAAACATGAAGAGGGTTTCAAATTCATAGTTCCACTGTTAGAATTCTATATGAAAATGGTTCTATAGTTGCCTTCTGAATGTAGCTAATTTAAAATATAACAAAACTACACACAAACATAAAACTCAATCCAAAAAGTCTATCTCCTTATACACAAGCCAACTATAAAAACCTTTTATAAGAAATTATTTTCCCCAGGTTTCATTTTAATTATGTAAAATTATGTAAAAAAATGAAATTAGAAAATAAAACTTTAGAATATTTCCAAATATATCCTCTTTCTTAAGCATATTTAATACATAAGATCTTAGGTTTTCTTAATATGTTTAATATAGTTACTTTTCTAGAAAGGAGACTAGATAATAAGCATAGTACTTTTAAAGCACTACAATTTGTACTCCAGGTCTAAAGCAGGAAAACAGAAACCACTTCAAATATTTACAACAGAATTGACTGAAAGAAGGGAATTTTCGTCACAAAGGCAATGCGGTTGCCCAGAAGCCTGGAGACTACCCAGGCGTTAGCAACAGCAAGAAGCCACTACCAGCAGGAGGCTAGAGGGGATGGAGGGCGAAGATTTTTGAGCTCAAGGGCGGAATCTCGAAAGGAAGCTGGATCTGTACCAAACTTTTACTGTGGAAAGAACTAGAGCTACAAAGGCAGCCTAGAGACTGACTGCCTTAGAAGATGTAAAGGAAGCAGAGAAATACACCGGCCCCTCCTCCAATCCCCTTCTACATTTGCCAGTGCTTTTCACTGGCAGAAAATTTGAGGACAATCTAGCCAGGGAAAGGCAGGCTGCTGGCATGTACACAGTTAGTAAGAGGCACCAGAAAATGGAACAGTGGGTGTCTGCCCCAAAGCTGTGCTCTGCCCCCTTCAACACAGTGCAGGGCTCAAGTCCATTCTGGTTGCAAGGTGTTTGGGCCCAGATGCAAAGCTGTGATTTATTTAGTTGATTCTCTCCAGCCCTCCCCATGAAACAAAACATCCTACGTTACCAGAGTTAGAATCTCATTAATATGACTGATAGGACTTTGAGGCTTTTCTGTTCTTTTTTTTTTTTTGGCCAAAACCATGCATTTCAATCAAGAACAAGCCAAAGAATCAAAGTATCTGTGTAGGGGGAACCAAACATGGAGCAGCACTTTAAAGGTGTAAGTAAGATCTGATAAGCGTAAAATGTTCTACTTGTAGGAAATGGGCACAATGTGTAATGAAATCTGGTCCCTAAGGCTTCCAAGTCTCATAGTGACTAAGTGTTGACAAGGGGCTTTTAATTAGAATAAACCATTTCAGAGCAGAATCCTTCAACAGATCATTGATATCGTCATCAGTAATAAATTACAGCCTTATTTTAAAGGCAGGTGAATAGAAGTGAAAGCAAGTTGCCTTTAGAAATGAATACAAGTAGGTCAGTTGCTCATGATTTACTGTAGAATTTTCTGTTTTAGTTGTTGGTATTATAGTAATGAAAATCTATAGCTAAACATGCCAGAGACTGGCTGTTAGTTATAAATTTAAATAAAGAAAAAGCTCTTATTTTTAAGGGAGAATATAAGCTTGCTGATGAGGATTTGGAAGTAAAATGGAAATATTTGGTGTGTGTGTTAAGTTAAAAACAAGAAAGAACATAGTGATTCCATTACAAGTGTCATTAACATGAATAGCTAGGATCTTCTTAAAATTAGGGAGGGCTTAGGACTGATTTATTTACAGTTGTAAAGCCTTTTCTGTTTTTCGGCTCACCTTTGAGAGTAATCACTAAGTGATCCGTGGTGGTTGATTTTCATTATGAGAAGAGGAGAATAAAAGGTGTAATAACAAAAGCCCATTCCTTAAAACTTTGGTGGCTTTATAAATAGAAATAAATCACCTACTTAGATAAAAACACTTAGATTAGTGAGCTTCACTTTCAAGAAAAAAACTGTAAAAATGAATGATAAATGCTAAAGACAAATATTCCTTTTAAATATACTTTCCTTCTTTTTCTCAAAACCTTATCTAGCTCTTAGAAGGAGTAAGTTAATTTGACCCTCATAATAAATTGAACACTTGCTTGTTTTCCCAAAGATCTCTAAAGCAAGGAAGGAAGTTAGAGCAATAATTGAACTCTCATTATCTCCAGTCTCTAAATATTGATAGGTATTTTTTTCTACCTTCAAGATGCCCGAGGTTATTGTTTGCATTCTGTGCTCTATCTGATCAAACGCTGAGAGGAAACAATTGTTAATTATCACATTTACACCTCTGCTATCTACCTGAAGAAGAAGGCCTGATGCTCACCCTCCCCAGCCCATGAGCCTCCTTTCCTCACGCTCAGTTGTTTCCCAGCTTTCCTTAAAGCGATGAAAACAACGTCACTAGGCGCCTGCGTTGTTCTTCATATCCTCATTTGGAGCACTCTTCTTGCAAAGACCAAGATGGCACAGAGTTTAGGCTTTATGCGGCATACTGCCTCTGTCACAAGCAGGCAGCTTTCTTAGTGGCTTACAAAAAACAACCCTACATGATCTATGAAGGAGCAAGGATGACCAAAATTCATTAAACTTTATGGGCACTGAAACTTGAATTTCATGTTAATTTTACAGGTCAAGAAATAGTAGTATTTTGTTTTTTTCCTCACCATTTCATTTCAACACACACACACACACACACTCACGCGCGCGCGCGCACACACACACACACACACACACACACACACATTTCTTCTAAATTTGCAAGCCACACAAAACAGAAGACGGATTGCATTTGACCTGGTCAGACACTGCTAAACCCTGAGTCATAAACTCACTTGGGTAAGTGCTGTTTCTTCTAGCAGGGTCTGAAACCATTCAAGAAAATATTACTCCAATACTGTTGAATAGATTTATTCAAACATTTCCTGCTTCCCCACAAAGAGTGTGTGTTCCGAGGACAGAGGACAGAGGCACCTTTGTCCCTGGCCCATAGCCCTCTTCCCTGTGCTGCTCTCTCCACCAAGTACTGAGCCTCTGTCCACAGGTTACAGCAGATGAAGGGCAAAGGGCTGACCGCCCTGCTAGCTGCCAGTAGCTCACACCGGCGGTGATTTTGCGATCTGAACAGTGTGTTAAGTGTGGCAGCAAGAAATAAACAGCAGTAGTCCTTGCTCTTAGCAATCTAGTAGGGAAACCTCTGGTAGGGAGTAAGAAAACGTAAGAAATAACAAGTGAAATAACTGCTATAATAGAAATGACTGCAGGATTCCTTGGGTGGAGTGTACTTGGGAACTACTTCTACGAGGAGGCAAGATTTGAATTGAATCAATAAAAATAAAAAGGAGCCAGTCAAGCAGCACTGGAAGGGCTGTGCTTTAAAAGGCTTACAGGCAAGTTCGAGCTGCAGACGGTCTCAGGAGTGGGTTTGCCAAGGGACGATGCTGAGAGGGCTCCCCGGCACCCCACGTCTCAGTGCCTTTTGGATTACTTAAATTCCATACTTTAAGACGCATTCTGACCAAGGATTCTTGTCTTCTATACAACTCAGTTATTCCAGAAAGTGGCAGCACATTAAGCCCTTGGATTCATATTTGTATTTCTTTGGAATTAAATTTGTATTTCAAACTTGTTCTCGAAGGTAGAAGTCAGAGAAGTTATAGCAAAAGAAGGGAGAAAAGCTCTGATATGAAGGAAGACTGGGGCACGGAGGTCCAAACTGGAGCTATTCAAAAATTTTAGCAGTGCCTGGCTGTGCCTAGAAAAAGCTTTTTTTCATGAACTGACTTTTAAAAAGTGAGCAGAGCCAGCGATTATGCCTTAGAGATCCTGTTCCGATCTTAGCAGACAGATTCCTAAATAGGATCTCAGCACTACACAATGGAGGAATAATTCCCCTTCCGCACAGGCCCAGGTAGGCGCGTCCGTAGCTGCTCCTGAAACCTCCTTCTGTGTGGACAGTGGACTGAGAACCCAATAAACAAATTAATGTGGGGACGTCAAAAAGCAAAATGGCATTTTAAATTTTTTCCCTGAATTAAACTCTATGAAACAAAATCAGAAGAAAACAATGTAGCTCCCTAAGTTTACTCGTGTCTGTTTACACATAATAGGATGTTGACTGCTTTATATCTTAGCAGAACTTTCATAAATATACATATATAT
>NW_004955479.1:2481160-2512862 GCF_000276665.1 Chinchilla lanigera | reverse complement strand
GAGAGGGAGAGAGAGAGAGAGGGAGAGAGAGAGAGAGGGAGAGAGGAGGAGGGAAAATTTAGATGGGCAGGCTACCTTTGAATAACTTCTTTCTTTCTTTTTTTTTCTTGAGACCGGATCTCACTATGTAGTCCAAGCTGGTCTCAAACTCATCCTCTTGCTTCAGCCTGGCAAGTGCTGGTATTACAGACCCATGCCACCAAGACCATGAATAATTCCTCATGTTACTTGACAATACTACCCACATTTCCTTGCTTTTAGTATCTCCAAAATAATCTTAACATAGCTAAAAGAAAACTCTTAAGGACAAGAGGGGAGGTCTTACTTCAAATACTGTGCCAAATCCTTGCTATGTTCAAGCAGAGTTGTGAATCATCCACGGTGCCTCTACCAGCCAAGAAGCTCTTCACTGAACTTTGATCACTAATGCTTGTGCTTTGTCTTTAATGGCCCAGATGGATACCAAGGAAAGTCAGAAAAATGAATGAGAGGTGCTTTGCTATATCTAGTCAGCACTATCTTTAGACCATAAGTTCTTGATTCTCAGTTACTGATTTTTGACACCCGAATGTCTTTAACTGTCTAAAGAGGTATTTAATATTTCCAACAAGTTTTTTCTTGGTGTGAACGAATTTTGTACTTAATTTTCTTGAAGTCTGTCCTTTAATTAAAAATTAGAGTAAAATAAAGTAAAAGCAAAAAGGGAAGGACGTCTTAATTCCCAAAGGTTAGGAATGGCTACTGTGAGATTTCCCATTTTATGTTCTATTTCATTATGCCATGGTCTCTCCAGGGGAAGATAAATGCCATAAATATTAAATGTAAACAGACAAGATCATAAGAAGGGACAGCATTATTGCTAAATTCTAAAGATCCTAAATAAATATACAATGCTGGGAACAAGAGTTCAAAGATTAGTTGTTTCTATGGATAAATATTTGCAAGCAAAGTGTTGGCTCTTCCTGCAGTACGAATTAATCTATGAATTACAGCTGAGTACTTCTATGTGTTAATTGCATTGTCTTCTGTAATCAACACGTTTTTACTTACATAATCAGATAAAAACAGTAATTTATTTTCCTTGTCAAAACTTCCTTATCATCTAAAGGAAGCGTTATCTGATCAACTTTAGCTGGCAAATTAAAATCCTCAATGATTAGTACCATTGTCAGCAGAAGTATGTAGGAAGGAAATGTTTTAATAGGAAGAAAATAAGTGAGATTACTTGGAGACTGAAGGATTTGAGGACTTAGATAGCAAATGTTTGATTTTCATGCACTGTGTACCTATTATCATTAGAGATTAGATAATAACTGAGCACTGTAAAAGATATACTATCCCTAGATGTGTGCAGAACTTTTTAAAACTCAGTTCTCCTTGAATAAGTTATTGCAAAAGCGAAATGTTTACAAAACCAACACAGTATTATCAATGAGCTCTCTTTTTTTGGTTCTGTGTAAATTTGTTCCTGCTAGTCCAGAAAAATTAAGCCAAACCAAGACAAGAATAATACTGCACCATAATCCAGACCTTACAAAATCCTTATCTTCTTGTGTAAGACAGTGCCATTCACATAAGTAATAGAATTAAAGCAAAATCTCACAACTGCAACAAGGGATGCAAAGCCCATTCACCACTTTAGCTTGTGTCATGAAAAAATTTGACACAACTAATTTTCAGATTAGGGATGGATGAGAGGATAGTTTGGACGCGGGCTTTCTGTGGAGACTGTCACTTGTCACTAGCCCTGTCTCTCTGATGGCACAACTGCCCAGATTTGTACCCTGTATACATTTTGGGGGAAACACAGCCTAATGTCACTGGCCGTCAAGCACTGGGGATTATGCCTGGTTTTAAAGTCCATGGTCTTTTATTTGAAGTAAAATATCAGCCTACTTTATTTGGAAAGATATGAAACCAGAAAACCTGCCATACAGGTCGGCTTTGTTTCCCACCATACTAGCCCTGTGACCTTGTATCCCGTATCTAACCTCACTGAGATGGTTTTCTTATCTGTACAATGCGGGGAGGAAAATAGTCACTATCTATGTCCAGTTTGTGACAGAGATCATTACATGAAAACAATCTTTTCCAGGTGGACTCTTTGCCTTTGGAAGCTGACATTGTATACAGTGGTTCAGATTCCCAAGGGGCTTCCCTTGTAAAGGGGTGAGCTTCAGTGTATCTTGGCTAAACTACAGGTAGCACTTATCAGACACTACATTAAGAACCTCAGATAGGCAAACACATTCATAATGAGTTCATAACCCCATAGTGAGGTAAGTATTACCATTACCAGTGTTTTACGGGAGAGGGAAAGGAGAGGTTAGAAGGCTCATTTCTTGCAGAGATAATCACAGGAGCAGGGAGAAGGGCTGGGTAGGCATGACCCCGCATTCCTTAAAACAGCTCCCATGTAGGTGATGACCTTGTTTATAAATGAGGCTATGCCCACAGATGTGCGTGCTCATTAGTGGTGGAGAGGGAATCTGAAGCCAGGACCTTAGGGCTGAAATAAGTCTTTCAAGAAGCAAATTGGGGCAGATCCTGAATCTGTTGGCAAAATTTAGGCTGGGCTGTCACTCTAGAAACCCATAGCTAGTTTTTGAATTTCCAATTTAAGATTATTATTTCTTTTAGTTTTCTTCCATTTTAAAATCAAATACAATTGATTTTCTTAGGTGAAAATGTTTTTTCACTTTTTATTACAGACTTTTGTTTACTCTTCTTATCTAATATTCTTTTATTCATTTGTGTTCTTTTTAGACTATGAAGTTCAGTTAAAAATGCATCTCTGAAGTTCCAAATTCAAGGTAAACCCACAAAACAGTCTTATTTTTTTTTTTGGTTTTTCTCCAGTACCGGGAACCGAACTCACGACCTTGCGCTTGCCAGGCAGGCGCTTTTGCCGCTGAGCTAAATCCCCAGCCCCTACAAAACAGTCTTAAAAAATTAAATAGGTTCCTTGGATACAAATACAAATTAAAGTCTCCACGCCAAAGGGAAGTACCTTTCTTATCTCAGTCTCTAAGGGCCCACACTGATAGAGACTAGAGCAGGAAATGCCAGCTAAGCCTGATCAAGCAGCTTCTTTCAGTCTTTTACATTGGGAGGAGTTCCTGAGTCATCACCCGTGGGGTGGAGCATAAATATTCAGTCATCTTAATTTTCCTTAGAATATTTAGTCTGTTGTACAATCAGTTCTTTTACTATCTACTTTTACTTGTGTATTTTGACTTATCTGATCACTCCCTACATGTAAGATCAATAAATTTATGATTCTTACTTTGAATACAGACATTGGTGCATCCTGATATTAAAATCATCCCTCCCCTCAAAAAACTTATTCACACAAATCATTTATGAACTGCATTTGCCTAGATACCAAAGCCTCAAAAGATATAATGAAAATATTCTCTGAGCTAAATCTCAAAAGAACGTGTATGAAAAATGAAAGCCACTTAAAGCCTTTTATTTATTCCTAAAGAAATACAAAGACTTCATGTCAAATCCTCAGTGACAAGAAAAGCTCTTTCCTCTTGCATTCTAACACAGGGAAACCTGTGGTCCTTCTACATGACTTGACAGTTTCCATGACCTACTTGGTTCTACCTGTTTCCTAAAAGATGATTTCTACTGATGTGGGCCTTTAAAATTTCTTAAATTAAGTTTGGAAAAAGAGACTTTCATAGCTATCAGGCACTGAATTGTTTTGGGCATCTTGGTAAGGGGAATGCAAGTCACTGCAAAGACAATGTTCATTCACTGATTTGCATATACCAGTCTTCAGTTTTATCACATAAATAATAAATGCTGTAGATGAAGTGGAATACAAGCTCAGATCTAAATGTGCATAGGCACCATAATAACAAAATCTGTAGTATCTTTGAATCTTTGATCAAATGCTAAAATCAGGGTCTTTGATGTGAAGATATGACATCTCTCAGGCATTTCACAACTCTATTTTTATTTTTTATTGAATACTTGTATATATAGTATAAATTTATATAAAATGTAACATAGCCCTACATTTTATGTTTTTGTATTTTATATATGATATAATTCTAATTGTAGTGTATGTTAATGAAATACATTTTTGCATTTGTATTTTCAATAAATATGGTCAAAATTAGAAAATATGTGAGAATCTATATAGAAGGACTAAAAATGTGTATGCTAGTATATAAAATATAACAGCTGACTAGTATAAATAAAAGTCAGATAGGACGGAAAGGGTTCCATAGATCTAGTTTCATAAAACTTAAAGATATCTGTAATTTCCTTATCTTTAGCTTTATTTTTAGCTTCAGTGAGCTTGTTAGGAATGAATTCTGGAACAATGCATGCTTTACCAGCCCTGGTGCAAATCCCAATGCTAGCGCTGTAGTAGCTGTGTGAATTACTTAAGCTTAATGAAGCTAAGTTTCCTCATCTGTCAAAGACTTGAAAACATGTTTCCTTTCTTGATATAGTTTAAATACCAATGTAAGAGTGGATCCTTAGGCCACAGTTACAAGCTGTGATGGGAATTAAAGCAAACTGTCTTTAGTGTGGCTGTCAGAATGGGGATCCTTAGAACTAGGATTGTGTCAGGCAAAGCTGGGGGGAAAATGCAAGATCAACCCAGGCCCCAAGAACTGGGAAGGAGTTGACCTCATTTATGACTGTCCCTCTCTTTAAAAGAGGCTGAGAGGACAATGTCTTCCTGGATAAATTATTTGCAATTGCATCATTGTATAATTCAACTTGGTGCAATTTCAATAATGAAACGGGGAGAAAATATAGCTACACTAAATTACCTGCTCCCTGCTCAGATTTGAATATTTAATAGCTCAGTCAATGGCAAAGCAATTATAAATGTCTACAAATAAAAAATAATTTCTTATTCCTGGTGTGCTGACATATGTATCTGTCTCCTTTACCAGTCACAAGAGAAGTAGGAAAAGAGATTTGGGAGCTATTTGTCATCCGTTGTTGTCCTCATAGTAAGCTGAAACCACATACCTTTATCTTCTTAGTATAATAAGATTCATTACTATGTACTTAGGTACAGCATACAGAGGCATTTGGATACAGTGTCACCAGATGCAAAGCAGCAACTGCGATGGATTAATACAGAACACATGGCTGGTTTCATCTGTATGTGACCTGTGCTGCACAAGGCCACCAGCTCACGAAGTCTCTGGAGTAGGTCTGATGCTCTGCTGATGCTATCTTAAAATTGTTAATAACTTCATTTTTGATCACATGTTTTACAAATCCAGTGGACAAGGAGCATGAAAAATGTCAGTTCCTTCTTCACTGTCTCCTTTTCACTCATGATGTCCCATGAGGAGAGAATTCTGGTGGGCTTGTATGTGCAGGGGTTTGGCGAGACTGAAAGCAAATACAAAGTAAGTGCGTGACACCTGCTGTGGGTGGGTGCCGTGCGGACAGCATTCTCTGGAGCAAGAGCTTCTTTCAAAAAAGAAAGAATGAAGGGCATTCTAGGAAACATGAACAACCACAGAACCTGCACTGCCCCCTTCTCGCTGCTGTTAGCTTCTTCTGATAGCCACCTGGCTACGCTGGAACGATGGCATAGAAGGCAAAGGGAAACACACAGCAGTGTTAAGTCCCTTTTTCTTTTCACTTTTCTGTGCTCATCAGCAAGATGAGGGTGGAGAAGACTTATGTAATGTGAGTATAATTGTGACGCGACATAAAACAACTGCGCTAGTTCTGTGCAGTAATCCCATTGTTACGCTAAGGACCAACTACGTAGGTATGCACAAATTATGAAATATGAATTGTGTAATTTGGTGATTCTGCATACAAATTAATACTTATATTTGAATTTAAAACTCATACTGAACAATAAAAATATGAATAGCAAAATTCATGATAATGAAGTTTTAAGCCTTCTTTATTTTGAACCATTTAAGTAATAAAAAAAATATGACAAGTCAAGTGAAACTAACTGGAAGAACAAGAAAAGCTGTATTTGTAATAATTTCAGTGGCATCTTTCCCAGCTTTTGAATAAGGACTCACATTTTTATTTTGCATTAGGCTCTACAAATCATTATAGCCTATCTAGCATTGGCAGTGTAATACAGTCATTAATACCAAGGATTCTGCATACACCATTTGAATCATGACTTGCCTCTTAGTTATGACCTTAGTTAACTTTTCTAATTCTTGATCTTCCATTATTTGTTTGTTTAACCCATCTATGTTTATTGAGTTTATTGTACACAGGGAGGATCAAAATATCCTCCTTCTACCTTCATAGGCCTTACATATTGGAGGAGAGACACATTAAATCAATAAATAAAAGAAAATGTAGAAATATACAGGATGATACCTTCTGCCAAGAAAGACCAAGGTTTTTTGAGAATGATAATTGGGGTGATGTTTAGGCCTCATTTATTTTGGGACATACAATATTTAAATGGAGACAGAAGATTAGTAGGAGATAATTAGAAAGAGAAGAAATATAAATACCTGTCTAAGGAGATATCTATGAAGGTTATATGGTTATAAGATGCCTAAGAAAAATATTAGCACAGTCCCAGCAGCCATAAACAGTGAATACATGATAAGTTTTATCATGATTTGATAACACTAATTTTTAGTTTTATCTTTACCATTCATATATATTTAAAAATGTGTGTACAAATATTTTTTCTACAAAGTATATTGTCAACATAGGCACACATGGATGGTGTTTAGGTGACTTCAATATATGATACAATTCCATCGCATTATTTCTCTGTTCTTTACACAGCCTTGCCTCATATACGCATATCAGTTTCTGATAAATGTAGCCCACTCTGTAATTCACGGTTGTCTGGTTCAGTTCAGTGTCACTGCATTATGGGAGCATGCTTACCCCTGGACACAATAGCGTTTCAATTAAAGAAAGAGAGTGAAGGCGTTTCTTTCCTGCTTTTCATTGTCTTTTCCTTGTCACCGATTTTAACAATTGTGAAAATAATAAAGAAGTATCTTTCTTCTCTGTGAGCTGGGACTTTTGTCTCTCTCTCCACCAATCATGGAATCGGACTCTTGTATGCCTCTTTCATCTGAAACAACCCCAAGTGTCACCTTGTGTGATGGAGCAGAGTTCTGAGGGTGGGTTAGTTTCTTCTGCAAGCAGAGGCATCCGACAGAGGTTAGGAAACGTAGGGTAATCTGCAGGCTAAATGAAGCTGGTCACTGCTAACACTTCTCCTGCTTTCCCAGTCACTCTTATGGTCGTCTCTCCTTGAGCGCCCGGAGCAGAGATGCACATTTCTCAGGAACAAGCTGCCACTACCTCACCCCAAGTTGTCCTCCCCTAGGCCAGTGGCGGTGACACTCTGACACATGTGTTATTTGATTTTCTTTTATGACAAAAGATGTTAAAAAAGATTAATGAAAGATGTTAATGTATGAGTTGTTTTTCTAAACTAAAACCTCAGTATTCCAGTTTAATTGCAGAGTTGGCACTTTGTGATAAATAAGTGGGTTTTGGGTGTAATTTGGGCACTTGTCTCTAAAGGCATGGCAACCCAATCAACTTCTGGTTTTTATAGATGACCAAGCCTTTGGTTATTTTGTTAAAGCAACACAAAACCGTATGGCAAGAAATTTATTTTTTTGGCCTAGAAGTGGGCAGTCAAAATTATATAACCTTCAAGTCCCACACAGGTCATTATCCCTCACTGTAACCTACACATCTTACTAGAACCTTGTTGTTAAGACGGTGACAGGCACTTCATATGATGCTTTGTGCCAGTTTTATTCGGGATCCATGGAATTATGACAGTGCTGCTTCGTATCTCTCATTTATTTGACTTTTGACTGACTTTCTGTTTCTGGACCAGAAAAGTCTTCTAAAATCATTCATCTCAATACATTTGCATTTTTAAGGACCTTGGGAAATAATCACTGTGAACAACTGAATGTCATTCCAATTATTGGATGCCTATCCTATCTTTAATCTTCATAGTATCTCCAGCAGATAACTGCTATTATTGACATTTTACAAGTGAGAAAATGTCCTTGGAGAAGGTAACTTGCTAAAAATCAACTAACTGGAAAGAGAGGCTGGATTGGAACTCAGCTGTGTCTGACTCTGCAGTGTGTTCCTTCTGTGTACCATGCTGCAGGCCAAGGTCTAAAGCCCCAGGAATTCACTGTTGCTGAAGGAGGTTATACATGATATTGAGGATATGACTGTTGAATGTTTGAACAGGCACAAGCCGCAAAGGTTATTTAATTCAACCCCTCATTTTACATTAAGATCACTGAGGTCTCCGAATAAGTCGTTCAAGTTTCCAGAGTGAGTGTTGATCTAAGAATTTGGGACTTCTGGCTTCTGTTAATTAAATTTAACCTACTGTGTTACAAGTTGTGTGAAAGAACCTCAGTCACGCCTGGTGTTGCTTTTGCTTTAATAAAAATGATCTTGTAAATTCATATATAATAATTTGCAGTTTTTAATTTCAAAATAACATCATAATGGGCAATATTAAAGTAATTAAAATACTGATTCCTTTCTCAAATGAAGAAATACTAATGGCAAACAAATACATGAAAAAATGTTCAACGTCATTAGTCATTTGAGAAATGCAAATTAAAACAACACTGAGATTCCATCTCACCCCAGAAAGAATGGCTATCATCAAGAAATCAACCAATAACAAATGCTGGAGAGGCTGTGGGGAGAAAGGAACCCTACTCCACTGCTGGTGGGAGTGTAGACTGGTGAAACCACTGTTGAAATCAGTTTGGAGATTCCTCACAAAACTAGGATTGGAAGTCCCACTTAACCCAGCTATTCCCCTTCTGTGTATTTTCCCAGAAGAATTAAAAACATCATACCACAGCAATATATGTGCACCCATGTTTATAGCAGCACAATTTGTTATAGCTAAATGTTGGAAGCAACCCAGATGTCCATCCACTAAGGAATGGATAGAAAAGATGTGGTATTTTTATACAGTGGAGTATTACTCAGGTATAAAAAAAGATAAACTCAAGGCTTTTGTAGGTAAATGGATGCAACTAGAGACCATACTCATAAGTGAAATAAATTGGACCCACATGTGTAAACATCATATTGTCTCCCTGGTGTAGGAACCTGAAAGAATAAGTAAAACTCAAAAGGTACAATAGAGGATAGGAAAGGGAAAGAAATTGGTCAAAGGAAGGAATGTCTGGGATGAGGGAAAGAAGAAAAAAGAAAGAAGGCAAACTATAAATATATATATGAATAGCTGCGATAATTGTATTGCTGATGTCTGATGGTATATTGAAGGGAACAGTTAATGCTTAAAATATTTTATGCTCTGATCAATTTTGCATGCTTATATCTGGTGATCTGAGCAACTGATCTGAAGACAACAATATGCAATGGAAAAACCATGGTGAATTCCCACCATCTTGTAAAGTGAAACTGCATTATCTCTAATGTTTTATCTAGTAAATATTTTCTTATTCCTTTTAATGTTTTGAACAATCTTCCATCTCCCATCTGGTAATCTGAGCAATGTAGTTGAAGATAACAATATGTAATAGAACAACCACTGTTAATTCCTATCATTTTGTCTTGAAACCCTGTTTCACTTTAAATGTTCTAGCTTTGGTTTGTTTATGTTTGTGATGCTGGTGTGCTGCTATTGTTCCCTTTTTTTTTTTCTCATTTACTACTCTCTTTAAAGTAAAAGTTAAAAAAAAAGATGTTCCAATTTTATTCCACAGTTCATTCATCCTAAATAACTTACTCTTTATTTGGGATCCATGGAATTATGACAGTGCTGCTTCGCATCTCTCATTTATTTGAGTTTTGACTGACTTTCTGTTTCTGGACCAGAAAAGTCTTCTGAAATCACTTGTCTCAATACATTTGCATTTTTGAGGACCTTGGGAAATAATAACTGTGATCAACTGAATGTCAGTCCAATTATTGGATGCCTATCCTATCTCTAATCTTTATAATATCTCCATTACAGAACTGCTACTATTGACATTTTACAAGTGAGAAAATGTCCTTGGAGAAGGTATACAATATACAATGGAACTACCATGGTGAATGCCTACCATCTTGTCTAGTGAAACTCTGTAATATCTCTAATGTTCTATCTAATAATTATTTTCTTATTCTTTTTAATGGTTTAATGAAACTAGGAAAATGACAATAATACTCTCTATCATTTATCAATTTCTTGCTAAGATTTATATAAATTGTTTCTAACCCATACACAATATAGTATAGTATTTGCAAGGATAATGAAAGTTAGATAAATTAAGTAATTTATATAAGGTTCCCAAATTTAACAAGTGAAACAGGATTTTTTATCCTAGACCATGTTGAGTACAAGTAGCAAGTATTTTACCAATTGTGATGAAGCTTGACATACATAAAATTCAAAATGTGAGCGTTAAGACATGACTTATATTATGCCCTTGTTACTTCATGTTTTTTTCTTACCATCTGTACAATGATTATGGCTTACATTGAAATCAACAATCTGGTCAATAGCTTTTTAATATTCCTCAAAAAGAAAACCTGTTAGATAAATACTCAGGAGTTGTGGATTTCCTCATTAAGCAGAAATAGCCTTTGAAGAAGAGATTATTATAAGAAAACTCAGCTGGTCAGAGATTTAATATTTGAGAATTATTTCTGTATTTTAAAGTGAAGTTCAAGGGTTTAGAAGATTTACTTAAACCTGTAGGGGAAAAATATCCTGGAAATTCTATCATCTTGAATAATGAAGCAGTCCAAAATAAACCAGAATTTATGATGAAATTCTGATATTTTAGAAATGTCTCTTTCCAAAATGCTCCTCGGCTATGTTATGGTTGATTACACTGATACTGATTTTTGTTCCTCTTGAATAAACAGATAGAGGTTATGAAAGGTTATACTCTTTACCAATACTTTTTCACCCAGGAGTCTATTAAAGGAAAGCAGACAGGACTGGATAGTATTTGGCCAATGGTCATTACTATGTGAGATAAAATGAATATGAATTCAGTACAGTGTCTGACACATAGTAGCAACTCAGTGAGTGTTAGCTATCACTATTTTTATTATTGGCCATAGAAAGATGCCAGGAAAACCATCAGAAGTGTGGATTGTTTCCTAAAATGAACACAGCATTTTGTGAAGTGTTTCATTAGCTATCCAAGCATTAGAGGCTAGTGGTGAAATAGAACAGCTGCATATAGCTACAAGACGGGATCTGGCTGTCACCTGGCTTTGTGCCAGCTATGTCAGAACCCTTGTCGATTGCTGTGGAAGTCCAATCTGACCTGCTGATGTGACACTGCTGACTCCACAGTCCGGCCAGAGCCACCTGCCATGTATCAGCACTATTCCTCCTGCAAGTGCCACATACTTCTAATAAATATCCAATTTCTCACTCAGAGGATGTACTTTCTTTTCTTTTCTTCTTGAACTTAGGGCCTCAATTCAGGTTCCTCTGCAGAATGATAACAATTCTGACTGTTACAACAGACAAGCAGGCTCAAATCATTTTTCTCTTTGTAGTTACCTAACATGAGAAATTGGCAAGCCAAACAATCTGCTAACATAGTCACATCAATCCCAATTATTTCAACTATAAAGGGTGAAAAAAAGCAGTTCAATATCCTGATAATTATTCTCAACCAGGGTTCACAACCTTTGAGAGGCAGCTTGCCAAGGTCCCAGACATCACCATCTGGAGGGTGAGGGCTAAATGCTGACTCCTGTCATGAAATAGGAAGAATGGATGAGCACTGACCTTGGATAATTCCCGAAGGAAGTTGCTGCTGAAGGTTAGGACCAGCTATGGTTCTATTGTTAATTTAATAGGAAGTTGGTTGCAAAATTTCCAGCTCAGGTGCCAGTGAAAATTGACAAGTGAGAAAATCTGACTCATGGCTCAGATGCTTTCTCCAGCATCAACCATTCAGGTTTCTAAGGAAGGCCAATGTAGCCCTCAATAACTGGGCTACCTAGATGTCTAGGTTACATGTGCCTCGTGTGAGGGTGTTTTCTGCTCTTTTCACCAGAATTGTGTAAACAGAGCTAAGAACATGAAAAATCACAAAGGTGAACCAATTCACTTCCTGGGCAACTGACTTAGGAAGATGAGCCCTCCATTTGAATATGACCAGCCATCGACCCTGTCACCCTGATTTCACCAGGTTTCCACTTTACTTCTTGCTTTACTTTCTTTATCAATATGACGACTACGGTGAACTGTCAATTTGATTGGTGTGGGAGCCACACAGAAGATTAGTAAAGCACACTTGTGGATGCATCTGGGTGGGTAATGGAGCTGTGACACTGAGGTCTATATTAGGTCTCTGTCCCTTTCTCTCTGGTGCTGTTTCACTGCCCTGCATCCCAGCTGCTATGAAATAAACAGCCTTGCTTCTTCTCACCTTTCTGCCATGATTTTTCTGCCTTAGAGCCAGTTGACCATGGACTAAATGCACTGAATTATTATTTGGGCCAAATAAACCTTTCCTTCTTTAAGTTAATGGTGCTGAGTAATTTTCCAGCAATGGGGAGGCTGATGAATACAGAACACTGGTACCAGGAGTGAGGCCTTTGTTTTGACTATACCTGACCATGTGGTTCAAAAGCACCCAGAACTGGTTTACAGGAGAAGTTTGGGAAGGTTTGGAAAGGTTACCGAAAAATCCTTAAAATGCTGTAAGCAGAGCCTGACAGGTGATTACAGTTCAGAAGACCAGAATAGTGACAAAAAAAGACAGGAAAGACAAGCCTCATAAAGTTTCATACAACAATTGTATTGGGAATTGGACCTTTTGTCATGCATGTCATATTTTGGCAAGGAACTTTACACTTTGCCCAGGTCCTGAGACTTTGCAGGAGGTGATTTTAAAGGCTAAGGACTTATTGATTTGGTGAAGGAAATTTCAAGTCAGCGTGATGCTCAGGCTGTGGCATGGGAACTAATGATTGTTTTTTTAAATCCAGATTTATGTTGAGAATCAGAAGCTAAAAGCAGAGGAAAAACTTTGAAAAACTTAAATTTCGACCAGAAAGGAAATGGTGTGTGATTTCTATAGAGATTAATGCCTTAAAAGGAAACCAAGTAGCTGGAAATGGTGGACATGCTTGTAATCTCAGTACTCTAGAAAGCTGAGGCAGAAGAATTGCAGGTCTGAGGACAGGTCTAGGTCTTGCAGGTCTAGGTAACTTATCAAGATCCTGTTTCAAAATAAAAATAAAATAAAAATAAAAGGGCTGACTATAGCTCATTGGGAAGAGTGTAGCTATGATAATGCCCACTACCACAATCAAAACAAAATAAAACAAAACACAACAATAAAAACACATACTTTGTTCAGGGACAAAAGGATGCTTTCAGAGCATCTCAGGAATCAGTGAGACTCTAACTATTACAGCTTCAAGGGTGTGTGAAGTAGAAACCTTTCATTTGAGAAGAGAGCTCCTAAGCCCCCTGGTCAAGGGCTTCCTAGAGAAATGGTTGCTAGGGGCTCTTTTCACTGTGCTCAGCTATCAAGGCACTCAGAGGCTGCTTCAGCCAATGTCTAGCCCAGCCACTGCTTCTTCTACAGTAGACCTAGGTGTTGCCCATGTAATGCTAGTGTTGCCACCATGGAGAATGCAAGAGTTACGGGGTCAGGGAAGCTTCTGCTCAGATTTCAAAGGAAGGCTTGGGCATCCAGACAAGGAGCTGTAGAGAGGGCAGTGGGTTAAGCAGAGGGAATGAAGTCTAAGGTGCAACGGAGACCTCAGTAAGTTGAAGATGTCAGGAATGTAAAACAGCTGCTGAGGGAAGTTCCAGGTTGCGAACAGAACTAGCCTGAGAGAGGGGCTGTGTGGGTTACAACCAACAAGGCCATAAAGGTGGGGCTTTCCCAACCCTTTGGAACACACATCTCACTATCATTTGCCCTGGATGCCTGATGTGGAGTTACAAGACTTAAATATTGCCCTGCCAAGTTTCAGTTGTGCTTTGGCCCTACTCATTTTTATCCTCTATTCCTCCCTTTGGAAGTGGGAATGTTACCTGCATCATTGTACCTTGGGATCATTTAACTTCTTATCACTGTTATAGAAGTTCACAGCTAAGTTTACCTAGGACTTTTTAGCAGTGCTGGGACTGTTGATACTTTGAGGAAGGGATTATTTTGTTTCAGTTGTTGGCTAGATAGTTGCATTATTTTAGGTGAAATTATGTTAGGTGTATTATGACCTTTTGTTTATTTGGAAATTACATATGGTGTAACAAGATGTGTTTGCAGAATTAGATGGGAAAGAACTGTGAAAGTTTTAAATCCTCATTGTAAATGGAACCATGTGGCAGAAACTGCTACATACCTCCCAATATAGTAATATATATTTCTGAGTAAATGAATCAAATTGCTGATGTTTGCCTTGGTATTATTGCCATTCAGATAGATACTAGTCTAAGTAGGTAAATTGTGAGACTAAGTTCTTCCCAATGAAATATGTGCAGAACTATTAGTGTTTTTAAGCTTTTTTATAGAAGGGAATAGGAACATCTTTATTTTGCTCCTTTGCACTACCTATTTCCTGGTACTGATATGTCATAGCTGGAACTTCAGCAGCCTTCTCTGCCCAAGAGGACAAGGGGAACTCCCTGAGGGCCGGGGACCAATGACCTGGGAAGAGCATAGTGCCCTACTTTCTACTTTGATTCCTCCTTTATGAAGAAGCCAAATCTATTTATATTTTGTTTAAACTGCATGGTCCAAAATAGCCTTCACACAGAATAATGGACTACAGAAAAGGCTTCAAACCTTGTGCTTATTACTGCTCATCATCCCCTACAACTCTTTAGAAACTTATGCAATTTTCATTCAATAAATATTTCTTGAAGAAATGAATCTTAACCATCTATACACAGCCTGTATTGCACCCATAGAACTTGATCTCCACATTTATCGCCAAGATGACTAAAATTCCTGTATTAGCATTATCTGTTTTCCAATTTTTTAAGTGCTCAAAGCTTGCATGTTGATTGGGGCCCTAATATCTTAATTATTATTTATGTCATGGTTATATCATTTTATCTAAATAGGATATTGATGTAAGTGAAGAAAAACTGTGAATAGCCTTTTCATCTTGTAAAAGCCTTGTATGATGGCCCAGTGAAAACGTGGTTGCACAGACTGAACGGGCCATCACTCAGCTCAGTGGGGAAGTGTCCAACTGACTCAGCAAGGAATCATGCTCTGCAGGGATAGAGTATGAATAGGGCACACTTTGCAAGTGTTCCTTTTAAAAAAAGTATAATTACCCTTGCATAAGTCAGCTCCTTTCTTTCTACCGGCACACTGCAGCAACAGGTACACATGATCAAAACATTTCCGTTATTAACCTCCACAGACCCTTGTCACTTGACATCCATCTATTTTATTTTCCTAAGATCAACTTCACAAGAGCCTTGTCTGAACCACCTTATATTCTCACCCCATGCGCTTTCTGATCTCATTTGGTCTTGACTGTTCCTTCCCCCATGTCCCCATCTGCAACATCATCCCGAAGCTCTCTTAGATATCACCTTTCACAAATATTCTTGTCCTGGTTCTGTCATCTTGGCGTCTAGCCCTTATTCTCAGTAAGTTACGCCTTCTTCCGTGTGTGAAATACTGTAGTTCCATCTTGCTTATCTCTTTCCTTCACTTTACAAAGGCCTTGTATATCGTGTATCTTCTGACAACTCATACCTATACGTTTTAGTTCCTGAATTCAGAGCTGTATTTCTATAATCACTAACGAAACCCCACCAGTCTAAGACTGAGCACATCTACCTCAGATGGTGAACTGTTGGCTCCTCCTTCTCCTGTAGGAGTTGTCTCTTTTAGAAGTGTGGTATCACCATTTCCCTACTCTATCTCTTTGCTTTGGAAAACTCATTTATTCTTTTAGATTAATAAAAAGTCCCACTTTGATCATGGGCTTTTTCCTCTTCTGTACTTGTGTTCTTTGTCCCTCATAGCACTGAAGTCTTACTTGTGCTTAATATTTGCACCTTTTGTTGTCATTATTAAATTATTGATAAAATACCTTTGCTCCACTGTTGGTCCTTTTTGAGCAGGACATCTGGTTTTTATCTCCATGTCTTTAGGATCTACCACAGTGTCATACAAATGAGAAACTCCAGAAATGTTTCTGAATAAGTGAATGAATATTCCCTCAACCTTTGAAAATAGAATCACCATTTACCTATATTAGTCATTGATTTATCCCATTTTTCATTTGCTAGACTACCTTCCATTTCAACTAGTCTTTTTTTCATAACTTAAATTCCTGTTAATTTTAAATACTTTTACATAACTATAGCAGATAAGTGTGTTGAAATTCTTTTAGAGAAATCATAGTAATATTTTCTTCTTTTCATATTTCTTAAACCAAAAGAAAACTATTGTTTGCATGGTGGAAATGGAGAAATTCTTGGTATCTATATTATCCATTATTTCAAGTTGAGATAGTATGTGGACTCAGAGCTCACAGCAGTCATGAATAGCGGACAGTGACTGAGATCATAATGTGTGCAGGAAGTGCTTCTTACTGTTGTGTATGTATTGCCACATGTGATCCTTGTAACAACTTATAAAACACACACATTATTATTATTTCTATTTTACAGCTTGAGACAGTAAGCCACAGGCATGTAGAAAATTGTCCAGAATCTCATCATTAGCAAGCAGAAGAGCTATAACTTCAGCTTAGTAGTCTGACTCCAGTGTGTATGTGCTCTTACAAATTTACTATAGTTTCTCTGTGATAGACAAGGTGGCTCTAAATTTATTAACTACAGTAAATTAATATACCCACATATGCTTCACTGAAAAGCGACTGTTCTGGGTATTCTAAATAATAATAATAATAATAATAACAATAACAACAGCAATAAAAATTTTTATATACTAGAGACTGAATCCAGGGCCTTCATACTGAGTGAGATCCTCAGCCATTTTTAATGTTCTTATTTTGACATAGGGTTTTGCTAAGTAGCTAAATTGCCCAGCCTGGGCTCTAACTTGCAATCCTCCTGCCCACGGTTCCCAGAGTCCTGGGATTATTGGCGTAAATCACAATGCCTAGCTCTTGAAAGTTTTCAATAAATTAATATAATGATATTTAGAAACCCATGACTATAACTGGGTGAGTAATAAAATCTTTCATTATTTTCTAAAATGTCCAGTAACTTTGAGAATGGTTGCTAGATGATGTTACAAATATTTCTTTTGCCCCAAGCCCTGCTTGTTTTACTGTTTAGTTGCAATCTACTTCCATCTTAGTGATGTGTCAGCTCTGTAATTATTGTTCTTAGCATTATCCCCTCATTAGCTCCTCAGCTTCTACTTTTCATTCTTTTGCAATTGTTCTACTGGGGCATATATACTGATTTCTTACTTTTTTTGTGCTTTACATGTTCTTGCCCTTTTATGAAAGCTCTCTGAAGTGTAATCTGTATATCATCACACACATGACTTTCATATTAAAGTATACAGCAAAATTTATACTCTGAAAAAGCTGTTAAGTCCTATTTAGAATATCAGACTAGGGACTCTTTTTATGAAGATTTTCATATTTTTAAAATATCCTCAACCTCTACTTTAGTTTCTAACGCAAATAATTATAACAAAAAATTCCTAACACTCCCGACCCCAGACAAATCTAAAAGGAAATTCTGTTAACATTTTTTCTGTTATACAGGCAGAAAAAATATTAACTTTTGAGAGACTGGCATTCAAGAAAACAACACTAGAAAAATGCTTAGTTAAGTAATGCAAAAACTATGGGTTGTCATACAAAAAGTTGTCCTTTGTTTATTTGCCCCATTATAATTGCTTTTGAAAGGTGAAAATACATAAACCATACTGTAATAAGAATACAGTCACTCACTTACCAGTCAGTGCTTAGGGAAGACTGAGCCCCTCAAAACTTCTTGGGTAAAAAGTGGTAACACTTTCATAGTGCAGTGACATGATAATTGTGTAAAATAAAGTGCTCCCAGGACTTAAAAATATTATTTATAAATGTAACTCTAGGATTTTAAAATATAAAGATGATTGAATATGCTTGATAATCTATGAGCCTTTTACTTACTAACTAAGGAGTGCAATTTAGGGCTTAGGTTCGGCCTACATAATTTTATAACACGGCCAACCACAGAGATCACAAAATGCTCCCAATAAACGGATATGTGACGGGTAGGATTTTTTTTTTTCTTTTTTGGTACTGGGAATCAAACTCAGGACCTTGTGCTTGCCAGGCAAGTGTTTGTGCTGCTGAGCTATATCCCAAACCCTGGTGAGCAAGATCTTTTCACACCACTTCTGATTAGTAATGGGAGTGTTTAAATTAAACAGCCCCAGCACACTTAACAAAATGCTAATTTAGCCTTTAGTTCAGCCAAAATTATTCCTCTCTTGAGGAAAAATCCCCCAGGATTTTAGCACAGTGAAATAATTTTTTACCTATTATCAACAAAGACTGACCGTAATCTGTATGAAAGTTACCATCATATTGGATCATCCAAGAAAAATAAAACTAGTTTTGTATAAAATAAATTATGGTTTGAATTACATAGCTGTATGCAATGGAAATGTTGTTTGGGATAATGACATTTCTGGCTGGTTGCCTTGTTTGATGCTCCCAGAAGTGGTTTCCATTGCCACCATTACATAAAAGGATTGATGTGTTATGGAACTTGAGTCAGTGGTGCCCCTTGTAGGAGGATTAGTTGACTCTTTGATTTATCTTGGCATTTCATTTTATACCTCTTTTTGAAAACAACTCGTGGCACTGTGGTCAATCAACCTCCATCTATAAACTACTCAATGTACTTTTATTTTGAGATACTTTATATGTGTTCTGATTAGTCTTATCAAAAACTTTGCTGAAAGTAAATGAGTCAAGGGCTTTAAGTGGGGAAGGGAGGAAGTAGAAGCTGTTCAGATAAGTAGAAGACAATGAAATTTCCATTTCTGTTGTCATCTTCACCATTATCATAAACAAAAGCTGTGTTACTTTCTCATGTGTACTTTTGTTTTCTGCATTTCCTTCAGCATAATCTTGCTGGAAGGAGCATATATTTGAGAATTATTTAAAAATATGCTAATTTAAATTGGGCCTAATTTCTCTCCTTCTTAAAAAGGCAAGAGAAAGTTTGGAAACTACAGCATATATGATAATTCACTGGCATTCTTGTCAAAATATGTCTGATGTAGAGAAAGAAATCTCATAGTCTCATCAACAGAAAAAATAAAAACAATAAACTTAGCCATGTGTTTCATTGCCAATTATCCTTTTTTATAATTAAGGAGAAAGATAGTTTTTCTGCATATTGTTCTTATTTCTTAACATTAAAGATCAACAAGAGGGAAAAAAAACTCTTCTGGGATAGATATATAATCGATACAAATACAGATAGTTTGAACTGATCTATTTTCCCAGTTTGAGTATTATAAAACAGAATTACATTGTTATACTGTCAGCATTATGAAGCATGTACTCAGTGACGGAATAAACTAAATCCCTAAGGTTAGGAATTTGAAAACTTTGTTGGAGAGCAAGGAGCCAGTCATCAATCCAGTCTTCAATAAGTGCTGAAATGTGTGTGTCTGACGTAAACTGCTACATTAATTCTGAGGAAGGAGGTCATACTTAAACTGGGCCTTCAAGGTTAAGTAGGGTTTGAGAGGGGTGACATGCATACCAAATGGTATTTGAGCCTGGAATAAAATCTTAAGCAAATGCAGAAAAATAGAATGGAACATGGTTGGGCTGGTATGAATGTATAGGCAAGTAGAGTTTGGGGGGATGGCAGTAGTCTAGGTTACACAAAATGTCATTTTACTTCTGAGTGTGTCCAATGCTGAGGATTAACTTTCTAGTAGTTAATTAACCAATGAAGGACATGGATAAATGATTCAGAGCTGGAAGTATCATTAGGGGTAGTAACACCCACATTAAATAAAATTATAGTAGTTCTAGATCATTGCAGATTTAGTCTTCTGCATAACAGGACATTATACAACATTATTTTGGAAGAAGTTTCCACAGACCCACTGCAAACTTAGTTTGGACTTACCATATGGCCTGGGTCACATGGGAAGAGATAGTTGTTCTGCAACTTCTGTCTCTATGTAGCTCTCCTCAATGAAGACTTTCCAAGTCATAATTACATATTTCTGTATTGAACCTAACTTAATTAAACCCAGGTGTCAAACTTCATAGTCTATATGAAAATATTTTGTAAAGACAACCTGTATCGGAGTACAGGCATCAAACACAATGGGCTACTTTTAAACTGTCAAATTGGGATAGGCCTAACCTAACAAAGTATGGCTAGGACACAGGGCCAAAGTCATTCCAAGTTTTGGGAAATGTGGCTTATTACTGCAGCAAACTGGAGCACATGGGGGTTTGGAGAATGAGCCATCAACATGGGATACCAAGAGTCAGTTCTGAATTCAATTTCTATGGTGTTGACAGGAAAGGTCCTTTGTTTATCTTTGAATGTTTACATTTTTCTGCATCCTGCCTTTTTTTGCTATATTGTTTCTCCTACTGCATGAGTGTTGTGTTGTACTGCCTCAATGCAGTAGAAATCAGAGACAGATGTGTCGGTGAGTTAGACTAACTCTTTCGTTACTTTCCAGCTATAGGGCTTTAACCTTTGAGTTTTTTAAATAGGAATGATAGTGAGGTGTTTTTGGTAAAGTTAATTGAGGTAGGTTGTATAAAACAGCTAATCCAGAACAAGACCTCTAAAAATTATGCTTTGGAAGCTAGTGGAGCCCTTTCCTCACTCCTTTCCCACATTCTCTCTCTTTCTTTCTTTTTTTTTTTTTTTTTGGTTTTTCTCCCGTACCAGGAACCGAACTCACGACCTTGCGCTTGCCAGGCAGGTGCTTTGCCGCTGAGCTAAATCCCCAGCCCTTCTCTCTCTTTCAAGCCTTCCTTTCTTCTTTCCCTCCTTTCATTCTTGCATCACTATCTATTCAGCAATATTTAATCACTTCCAGTTTGCTAAGCACTATGTTGGGAGTAAGGGTGAGTTTGATGAGTTCTTCCCTGGGAAGAGGATGATCCTGCTCTCATTAGCTTATCTAATAAGAGAGAAAAACTTTAATCAAAGCAGTGCATCAGTGAATATAAAAATTATAACTAGTAATCATAAAGCAGAAGTATATGGTGTTAAAAAGGTGAAAAATAGGAGGATTAAGATCTTTCCTTTTTCCTCCTTCTATTAATTTGAATGGGAAAATAAACTATGCTAGAGGAGAACTCAGAAAACTAGCAGAAAAATGCAAACGCTTGTATGTTGGTGGATTGAACTTGAAAATATATGTCAATGAGATGTCACAATCTTACATATTACTACTAGATCTTTCCATTTTGTTTCTTTTCTCCGTGTGTGTGTGTGTGTGTGTGTGTGTGTGTGTGTGTGTGTAGTGGTTTTAGCAGACTTCCAAAGTTTCATCTTTTCTTTGATTACATGAATAGCAATTCCTCTGTTCCTTGGGGGTGGGGTGTACTTTGGCATTCAAAACAGTGGTTCTCCAGGAAATCCAAGTTCAGTCACATTACAGCTGCTCAACAGAAGTCAAGCTTCTTCCCTTAGAGGCTTTTCGCCATGATGAGCAGCGCCGAGGCAGCTTTGCAGTGTGGAGCCGCTGTGAGGGCTGAGACTTTGCACCAGCCCTGCTGTTGGGAGACAGCAGAGAACTCCCACTTCCCGGCTACATGAGAAGCCTTGCCACACCATGCCGGCAGTCAGCAGTCCCGGGCAGCAAGATACTCTCTTACTTGACAGTAATTCTTTTCTCGATAATTCCTAGAAGGGATGGATTCTTTGTAGGGAGTCTCGGTCTGGGGTCAGAATACTTGTTATTACAGCACTGTGTGTGGAAAGTCTTCTTACTCATCCTGCCAATGCTGGGGAACTTGGGTCCTTGGGGGTGTTTCTATCACATAACTTTAGTCTATATAATATTTTCTCTTATGACAATAAAGGACTGTTCTATATAAAAACCTGGACAAAAACTACAAAAGATAGCTACCCAAACCTTATAAGAGAAAATTTGTGCAAGAATCATCATTTTAGAAGTTGCCTTGGTGTTTAGTACTCAGCCATGATAACCTGTGTTTTACGAGGATGTGGATCCATACATTTATACCACACACAGCTCGGCCCTGTTCCCTGTGTCCATGACCATGGAAGACAGCTCGGCTCCATGTCCTCTCCAGCCTGCTCAGGTTTACTTCTCTCCTTACAGCAATACTACCGGAAAGAACTGCACCTTCAGTCCATCTCCTTTGAGTCTCCTTTTCTGCATTCTGATGAGACTGTCCCCCCCACCACTTCACAAGAACTGCTCCTTTGAAGGTCCTCTAATTTATTAAATCAGAAGGTCACTGCACAGCGATCCTCTTACTCGATTCATTCTTGGCATCTGACTGCGAGATCCTTCCTGAAGCCTTTCCCCACTTGGCCTTAGAGCTCTGAGTACCTTCCTTCCTCCTGTCTGACTTGTAGCTGCTGCTCAGGAGACTGAACTGTGTAACCCCCTTGGTGCTGGAGGGACACAGCCTTCATGGTGCCCTAAGGCCATCCACTCAGTAACATTTAGAAGTCAATAATGAATGTCAGGACCTCTCCTGGAGTTATTTGTGGATCTCCTTTCTATACAATAAACATTACATGAAAAAGTAACAAAGCAAACTATGTTTGTTGCATGCATGCTTTTATCTAAAAAATAACAAAGCTAACTGAAAAGCCATTCTAAAGGAGGTATTTTTGGGTATGTCTGTACTTACACCATATCTGAGCCCTTCATAAAAAAGTACCAGGTCACATACTTATTTACTCAATACCTGGCACTGAAAATAAAAGATATTTCCATTTAAAAATAAGTATTATCAGGCTGGGGATATAGCTCAGTGGCACAAACGCCTGCCTAGCAAGCGCAAGGTCCTGAGTTCGATTCCTAGTACCAAAAAAAAAAAAAAAAAAAGTTAAAAACCAAAAAATAAGCATTGTTCAAAACCAGAAACATTTTCTTAGGCCAGAATCATGCAGCGAGATCTGTGCTCTGATTTACAAAATGCCAAGGAGTTCAGTAAGGACCGAGAAACATAACTGATTTGACAAGAAGTTCTATAGATTTCCTTGAAGACGGTAAAAAGAGCAAAGACACAGGTCCTAATAAATACTCCTCTCCAAGCTCTTCCACTTCCTAGCACTGGTGCAAAGGATGTAGGAGATTGGTGCTTCTTTGAAGGATGCTCTGGAAAAGCACTTAGTGGAAAGCATTTCAAGGTAAAACGTTTGGGCACTGCAGTCAAGAAGCACAGCTTTAGAAGCTGCCTTTGTTTTCCATGCCTCTTCAGCAGGTGGTACGATTTCTCTTTAAAGGGAGGGAAACATGGGGCTGGAAAAGAAACTCAGTTTACACATAATCTTGGCCACAGAGAAGCACATAACTGCAAGTTCAAATACATTATCAACATAGGTTTACAGAGAGGGATAGTGATGATTTATATCTAAGCTGGCTTATAAATCATAATTACTGAACCAGAATATTGATACAAAAATAAAACGAAGGGCAATCTGCATCATAAATTTTATGTACAGGGTTCACTGTACATATTTCAAGTAAATATTAGGTCTAAATTACACAGATGCTGACTTTTGTCTCAGTCTTTATAAAAAAATATAGCAACCTATGAAATCAAATTATTGAGCTGGAACCATTTCAGTATAAAGACAAAAATAAGCACCTATTTCAATATGCACATTTAAGGCATAAACATTTAAACAAAGAAAAACTGAATTTTTATTGTAGTATAATTCACTGTAATTCAAAATTAGTGACAAGCAAAGAGAAAACAACACCAGCATTTCCTGATATTCTGTATTTGTCTCTTACATATTTAAATTTTGTGTCTTATATTTTCCTTACTTAGAAATGAAAATGCTATGTTGTATTGCGAGTATCTGAGATTGATAGGGCAAGAGAGACTCCATTTTCTTTTTGTAACTCCATGTTAGAAGTCAGTTAAACTTTAGATGAACTCAATTCTCTGCTTCCTCCCTAACAAAAGGAGAACTGAGCTATAAAATGCAAAACAAATAGTTAAAACAAATTGTAGGTAAGCTAAAATTTAACCGTGCTAACAAACCTTGTGACCATGATGTGGCACTTTTGTAAAATTCCTAAAAGAGGTGATGTGGTTACCATGGTTACTCGTAAAAGTATAAAAACTCAGTACAAAGTTCTCTGGTGGCCGACATCTTATTTTTCTGACTCTTGGTCAGTGGTGTCGGTCGTGTGCTTCAATAAAGCTTTGTTTGTGCCCACATTTTCGGCTTCTCATGAATATCTATCTCATTGAATCTCATCAAAACAAGGTAAGCCCCCTACTGTGCATTTTTCAGCTCATTTTACTATTTCTCATAAGGTAAGACTGCAGTACAGTGACCCTGGGTATTCTGTATCTGTAACAAGGTTCCCTAAAGCATTTGGAAAATCACAGGGCAAAGAGAGAGCCATTAAAAAGAGCGGACTGAGTACTTGGGAGTCTGGTTTTGAATCTGTCACTGCATTACCTCATCTACAAGGAAATCTTTTTTATTTATTTGTTTGTTTGATTTTTCATTTTAAGCATCTGGTTATTAGAGGATATGAGTTAAAGATGCCCTTCTCTATGCTTAGGCTAACCTTAGGAAGGACAGAAAAACGTATTTTTTCAGAGAGGTGTAAGTATTCCTGTTTTTCTATTTGGAAGCATGCTTGTGCCCAGCTCTTAAGTGTTTTTTAAGATTTTTTTTCCCTTCAGGATTATGCCACGGAAAAAAATGGAGTCTGGACACAAAAACCATAGAGCACAAACATGGCAAGAGTGTTTTCCCCAGGCTAGGTGTGGTGGCACACGCCTGTAACCCCAGCATACAGGAGGCTGAGGTGGGAGGATCACTGTGAGTTTGAGTCCAGCCTGGGCTACAAAGTGAGTTCAAGGCTGGCCTGAACTGCATAGTGAAACCCTGTCTCAAAAAGACAAAAAAAGAATGTTCTTGCCACTCAAAGAGGCAAGACTACACTAACAGGTCAGAGAGGGCTGCCTTTGCTCTTCAGAAGCTCAGTGTTGATAAGGATTCATTGTTACATGCAGGGTCTTCATGGGGAGAGTTTAGCAAATTTCAGTTAAGTTCGGCCTGCCTCATGTATTTACACAGCTTGACAGCTAAAATGGTTCTTAAAGTTTTGAATGGTTGACATATGAAAATGGTATGAAATTCAAATCTCTGTGTTATAAATAAAGCTTTATTGAGAAGCAGACACATTTGTTTGTCTGTTTCCTGATGGCATGTACACCACCACAACAAAGCTAAATGGTATTGATAGACTGTATGGCCTGCAACAGTGAAAATATTTACGGTCTGGTGCTTCAAAGGGAAAGTACGTGGACCCCTGGTACATAGCACAATTTATATAACTCTTCCCTGAAACTGACACTTAAGTCATTCCCAATTTTTTACATTATGCATAAAATCATGGATAAATATATCGGTATATGTAGTATAGTTTTGGTTTTGCAGCTCTAGGTTGTAACAAAGTCATATAAACCCATGTGCCTGCACGAGTCTAAAATGGAGAAATATGCTCACCAGACTGCAGTAGGGATTCTGATCTTCCCTCCAAACCAGAGTGAACACTTTCTATACTTCCCATACCTTTTATATACTTCCCACACTGTCTACCTTTTTTTTTTACTATCCAAAGCACAATTAAATAGCTTAGCTTCAATAACAAGAGAGATACTTTTGAAAGAACATTTGCTTTTGAAAGATCTGTACATTTTATGGCATGTAAATGGTATCTAAACACATCTCAATTTAAAAAATCATAAACAAAATGAACAATAACAATGAACATAGGGAAAAGAGAGAATGAACAATGCTAATCACAGGTTGCATACTCAGGAAGTTGAACTGAGCTTCCTTCCAGCCAGATCAAGAAGAGGAACATAAGCAGTGTTTGCCTACTGCTGCAGAAGTATACCTGGAAGGGTCTGTTTTAAGGTAATATTTCAATTTCTATTTCACCACGCCTAAGAAGCAGGTCTTCATATGACTTCATTCTTTATTGTAGCAAGAACATTTAATGTGAGATCAACTCTCAACAAATGTTGGAGTGAAGAATTCCGTACTGTTAGTTATAGGCACTACGTCATACAACAGATCTCTAGAATTTATTCTCTAGTTTAACCGAATTTATGTACTCTTGAATAACTGCAGCTTCCTATGCCAGCCCCTGGCAACTACTGTTATTTGGATGCCTCATTTAAATGGAATCATGTGGTATCTGCCCTTCTGTGTCGGGTATATTTCACTTAGCATAAGGCCATCCACATCCATTCCCTCTGCTGCATGTGGCAGGACTTTCTTCTTTCAAACACTTGGATAGTACTGTATTGAATGTCAGGGGATATATAAAATAGTATAGCCATGGTGAAAGATATTTTCAAGGTTCCTCAAAAGATTAAAAGTACAACTAAATTACAATTCAGCAATCTCACTTCTGGGTATAAATCCAAAAGCATTGGAATTAGGATCTCTAAGAGATAACTGCATATTCATGTTCATTGCAGCACTGTTCATAATACCCAGGTCATGGAAACAAACTAAATATCCATTAGCCATTTAATCCTAATTTAGAGTCCAGATATTGTTATCTGGGATTCAGAAGTGCAAGCCTACTCGATATGAAGGTCCTTCACACTGTGTGCTTCAGGAGCAAATGCTTAGTCTTATCAAAGTGTCACAACTATAATATGTTTGCAGTTCTTGTGTTTGTGGTGAGGAAGGGAAGCAGTAGGAGTGGGTATCTTTTCAGCCTCTTGATTATATTCTTTGAGATCTATGAATTCCTGTTTCTCTTTCCTACCAGGAAAGGCAAAAAAAAAAAAAAAAAAAAAGGATTCCAAAGGACAACTTCTGCCCAAGGCAGAAAGGGAAGAAAAAAATATGTCTTCCCATTACAATGTTATTGCTTTATATTTATTCTTATTAGGACAGAATTCTTTAAAAAAATAACTTCATCAGCATGATCCTCAGAAACTGTTTTTTTTTTTTTTTCCAAAGAGCTGTCTCCCTTATATGGGCAAAACATATTTTACCAGGATTCAAATAAAGCTGTGGAGTACACTGAACTTCTTTGGTGAAAACAGATACAGAGTTGGCACTGCCATATTGACTGAGACTAGATTCCATGGATGGTGGCAAATAGCTCACAGAGCAGTTGTTGGCCACTTAAATTTGAATATATCTGGCTATGTCTGTCTTCAGTTGTGTGACTCACCATTATCTCAGAATACCAAATTCTGCCTTCTGACACTGTGACTCCAAGGCCATCCTGTAGACCCCTTAGGGCTACAGTACTCGGCTTCCATCTGATGGCTATACCCAAACATGTAGGGTAGGAGAAGTTAGAGCTAATATAACCTGTTAGAGCTAACATAACTGTCCAATTAACAACAACCAAATGTGCAAGCATAGAAAGACAAAGTCTTGTCTCTTGTCTAATCTTAGTTTGGGCTTGTGGAAAATCTTCAAATTTATCACCACTCATCTGTGTAGTGACTTCTAAGCCTTGTAAACTGCTTCAGAGTCTTACACTCTACTTTAAACTCTATCAGAGACTCAAGGTAATTATTCAGAGACACTTAAGGTCTACCCAGCATACATGGTATAACATCCTGTGTGGCCAGCAGTTGGCCTTTATTGCAAAGCTTTCTGAATTATTAAAATGAAAACTCATGGCAATTGCATATTGAAAAATACTAGCCAGTGTCTTAGAGTTGTCACAAACTAAGAAGGAAATTCACATGTGTTGTTATAACATTCCAAGAGTACATCTTATGACTTTTTTCTGTTGATTAATTTTTCTTCCCTGAAAATAACTTCTGATATGTAGTTGCTTAAGCCATCTTTCCCAAGGCACTAAAATGAAGTGTACTAACTTGAACTTCATAAAACATATTTTTCTACAGATGAACTCACTATCCTTGAAGGTCTCAGGAATGAGACTATTTCAGGCTAGAATACACACAGAGAAGCCAGTCCTCTGTAGAGAATTCAGCCTTCTTATGACAGACCCTTTCCATGTACTCAGCAGTATCCTTTTTGCTTTCAGCTAATGAAACATTCCATTTCTTTATTACAACTATTTTACTAAATAAAGGGTCTGCTTGGAGATGGCTCCTATTATCCCAGTGATTCAAATATGAAGCCAAGAATCATTAAAAAGGAAAGAAAAAAATAAGACTGTTCCATGGAAACCACAGCGGGACATCTGTTTACTCTACTCTTCCTACAGTTACTTCATCTTCACCTAAGCTTTATGGCCTCAGGCTACTGAGCCTCTGAACTACTATCCTCACTTCCAATTTCCTCTTCTTCTCAAAGAAAAAGGAAAGAAATTTCACTTTTTGAGTATTTAGAGTTTAGAGGTGCTTCTTGTCTTCTCTTTTACTAATGTTTCTTTATTGTAGCTTGCTTTTTGTCATAATGTGCTTATCTGAAGTGCTAATAGTTTACAGTGTGTTATGCTTTATATCTAATGTGTCCCCAAAGCCTCTTATGCTCTAAGGTGGCACTTTTGCAAGGTGATTGTATTAGGGGACTTAAGGCTGACTTGCTGTTAGGTGGGGGTCTGGTCCACAGAACAGGGTCACTGGGGGTGTGGCCTGGAAGGGTTTCTTTCCTTCTCTAGTGTCCTCTTTGCTTTCTGCTTCCTTTCATGAGCAGTTCCTCCCCACCGTGTCCCTCTGTCATGCTGCTCTGCCTTGGAGCTCACCAGTCATGCAAGGACTGAAACTTTAAAACATGAGCCAAAATAGACCTCTCTTTCTTTAAATTGCAGGTGTCCAGTATTGTGCACCAGTGATGAGGGACATTACCATGACATAGTGCTATCTTCAATCTTTTCTGCTTCTTACTCATTTTTTTCTCTCAGCATAGACTGTTTTAATCATATCACACATACTCAAATCATATATGTGTTAAGTACTAGTCATAATATTATTTAACATTTCAATAATGATTCATTTTTGCCAAATATTATAGAATAGAACTTTCCACATTTGTTTTAGGAATATCCTTCCTTCATCAACTATACAGGTGCTACCAGCATCTTTCCAATGAATTCTCTTGTTGTAATCACACTTCACAGAGGATAAAACTCTTCTGAATTCCACTCACATCTTTCAACACTATACACCCCAGTCTCCAGCAGACTTCTCTGTATTATTTCATTCTGCTGATTTAATTAAGAAATACTAACTAGTAAGTCCATAGCTGACTCGAAAACCTGCTCCATCTTCACCTCCATTGTCATCATTAGAAAAAGCAGGTCAAAGACTTTGAAACTCCTTCATTTATTCATAAAACACTGAATGACAGGTCATGTACCTGTGCTTTATATAAAACTTTACTCAGATCACTTAGGGAAGGGAGTCATTTCCTTTTATGTTGGTAATTATGAAAAAATATTCACTTTTTATTTTATAAAATATAGTGGTAGGGATACATCCCATATTTTAAAATTATAATTATTAGCATAGAACTTAAAACATTAGACCCTCTATATTTGAAGACCCAATCAAAAAATGGGCATCTCAAAATGAATAGACATTTGTCAGATGAAGAAATACAAATGGCCAATAAATACATAAAAAATGCTCAATATCATTGATCATTTGAGAGATGCAAATTAAAATACTGAGATTCAATCTCACTCCAGAAAGCATGGCTATCATCAAGAAATCAGCCAGTAACAAATGCTGGCGAGACTGTGGGGAGAAAGAAATACTGCTTCATGGTTGGTAGTACTGTAAACCACTATGGAAACTAGTATGGAGATTCCTTAAAAAACTAAAACCAGAAATTCCATTCAATCCATCATTTCCCTATGAGGTATCGTCCCCCAAGGAGTTAAAGATATCATAGTACAATGACACACGGATACCCTTGTGTATAGAAGCACAATTCCTAACAGCTAAATCTCATAAGCAACCTGTATGTCTACCAACAGATAAATGGATAAACTTGAGTCATTTATAGGAAAATGGATGTAACTCGAGACTTTAATGTTAAGTGAAGCAAATCAGATAGAGAAGCTTAAATATCACATGGTTTCTCTTACATTAAAAACTCTCTCTCTTTCTCTCTCTCTCTCTCTATATATATATAGATGAAATAATAATAGGAAAAAGCACTTACTAATAGCACACACTAATTGTACAAAATTAGGGTAATTTTACAGAAAAAGCACATACAATAGAGATAGCACACGCTAATAGTACAGAATTAGGGTTTGTTGTGATATTTCCATACAGGCATAGAACATACTTTGATTCGATCCACCCTCCCTGCTACCCTCTTTGCCCTCTCCCAAAGGACTCTTCTGCATCCATAATATTCCCCTTTCCACTTTCATGTCACCATAGGCCCCTCATTTCACACACAAGAGGAAGCATGTTATATTTGACTTTCTGAGTCTGGCTTATTTTGTTTAACATGAAAATCTCCAGTTTCATCCATTCTCCTGCGCATAAGATGACTCTATTCTCCTTTAATGCTGAATACTCCCCTGTATATTACTTTCCTTGTTCACTCATTCACTGATGGGCATTCAGGCTGAGTCTATACTTTGACTAATGTGAACAGTAGTGCCATAAATGAAGATATGCACATATTTAAAAATAAGGGTGTTGCCCCAGACTGGGCTGAAGCCTGGACATCTTCAGGAAGCCCAGTGAGTCTGGGCTCTGCCTCCCTGACCAGGGTGCAAGGCAGGTGAAACCTCGGGAATCTTCTGGGGCCTTGGTGGTTACCTGCCACAGCCATAGTGTGTCGGCCCAGGCTAGGCGGCCACCACTAACCAGCACAAGAGCTACACTGAGCACTGGGGATCTTCAGACTCTTGCCCTGCCACTCACAAACAATCAGGATAGTGAGACTGCACTACAGGGAGTCTCTGGTTCTTCAAAAATGACAAAATGAAGGAGCAAAATGCAAGACCACCACACCACCCAAAACAAGTCCAGGAGGCATCAACACAGAAGAGCCTGGAAGTCATACACCTGAAATTTCTGAAATGATAGCAACTAAAGTAAAGAAACAATTCCATCAGGCCATAGAAGACATCAGATCAGAAATAATATCTCAGGTGAGAAAAGAAATGACAACAATAATGAAAGAAATGTTCAGCATATCAAAGAAGAAGAAAATAGAAAAGCATAGACGACTCAATGAAACCTTCAGGGAACAATATAGAAAAGAACTAGAAGGTATGAAAGAGATGCAGACAGATATCCAGGAACTTAAAAATTCCACTGAAAGCTTGTAAAACTGACTGAACGAAGCTGAAGATACACTTTCAGACCTTGAAGACAGCATTGCCACCAATGAATGTGAAGGGAGGGATCTCTTAAAAACAACAAGGAACCAGGAAATAACAATTCAACAACTGCATGACAAAACAAAGAGAAACAATGTCAGATTAATAGATATTAATGAAACAGCAGGTGTCAACACAAATGACATAAAAAGACTATTTGCAGAAATAATAGCAGAAAATTTCCCAGGCATGGTAAAAGAATCAGACATCCACATAAGTGAAGCATATAGAACTCCAGT
>NW_004955479.1:2477710-2479615 GCF_000276665.1 Chinchilla lanigera | reverse complement strand
AATTAATGAATCAAAGAGTTGGTTCTTTGAAAGAATAAATAAAATAGATAAACCCCTAGCCAACCTTATCAAAAAAAGGCAAGAAAAAACTGAAATAAACGCAACAGGGAATGAAAGGGATGAAATCACCACAGATCCTGAAGAAACTCAGAAGATCATCAAACCTACTTTGAAAATCTTTACTTTCATAGGATGGAAAACACAGATAAAATGGACAGATTTCTAGATATATATGAATTACCAAAGCTGAATGAAAAAGATATAAAAATTCTGAATAACTCAAAATCAGCCAGTGAAATTGAAAATGTAATTAAAAACTTGCCGATAAAGAAAAGCCCTGGTCCTGATGGATTCACAGCTGAATTCTACAAGCAATTTAGGGAAGATTTAACATCAATTCTTCTCAAACTCTTTAATGAAATTGAAAGGGAAGGAATTGTCCCCAACTCATTCCTGGAGGCAGGTATTATTCTGATACCAAAACCAGTGAAAGACCCAACCAAGAAAGAGAACTACAGGCCAATCTCTCTAATGAATACAGCAGAAAAATTCTCAATAAAATACTAGCAAACAGAATAAAACAAGTCGTCAAGAAGATTATACACCATGACCAAGTGGGATTCATACCAGGAATGCAGAGATGGTTCAATATACGTAAATCAATCAATGTAATACAGCATGTCAATAAAGCCAAGGAGAAAAATCACACAATCATCTCCATTGATGCAGAAAAAGCCTCTGATAAAGTCCAACACTCATTCATGTGAAAAACCCTACAGAAAACAGGAATAGATGGCTTTTACCTCAAGCTGATGAAGCCATCTATGATAAACCAATAGCTAACATCATACTAAATGGTCCAAAATTGAAAGCTTTCACTATAAAATCAGGAACAAGACAAGGATGCTCACTGTCACCATTCCTATTCAATATAGGACTGGAAATATTGGCTAGAACAATTAGACAAGAGACAGAAATAAAAGGAATAAGGATAGGAAAGAAAGAAGTGAAATTATCATTATTCACAGATGACACGATACTCTACATAGAAGACCCCAAAAACTCCACCAAAAGGCTCATGGATTTAATAACCATATTCAGTAGCGTAGCTGGATACAAAGTTAATACTCAAAAGTTAATAGCATTCTTGTACACAAGTAACAGACAGACTGAGAGAGAAACTGGGGAAACCACACCTTCTATAATAGCATCTAAAAAGATGAAATAATTAGGAATCAATCTAAAAAAAGAAGTAAAACATCTATACAGTGAAAATTATAGTGCTCTGAAAAAAGAGATTGAAGAGGATATTAGAAAATGGAAGGATATTCCTTGTTCATGGATTGGAAGAACCAGCATTGTGAAAATGGCCATACTCCCAAAATCGTTGTACAGATTCAATGCAATCCCAATTAAAATACCATTAGTATACCTCACAGATCTAGAGAAAACACTCCTAAAGATCATCTGGAACCAGAAGAGGCCTAGAATAGCAAAAGCAATCTTGGGAAACAAAGGAAAGGCAGGAAGAATCACAATTCCTGACTTAAATTATATTACAAAGCAACTGTGATAAAATCAGCATGGTACTGGAACAAAAACAGACCTGCAGATCAATGGAACAGGTTAGAAGATACAGATACAAGTACAAACACACTCAGTCACCTTATTTTTGACAAAGGGGACAAACATGTTCAACGGAAGGAAGATAGCCTCTTTAATAAATGGTGCTGGAAAAACTGGCTTTCCCCATGCTGAAGACTAAAACTACACCCATGTCTTTCACCATGCACTAAATGAAAGTCAAAATGGATGAAAGATATAAATATTAAAACAGAAACACTAAATTTATTGGAAGAGAAAGTAGGTAAAAATCTTGAAGACATTGGCATAGGCAGAAAGTTC
>NW_004955479.1:2395828-2477285 GCF_000276665.1 Chinchilla lanigera | reverse complement strand
CACCCCACAAAGAATGGCTATCATCAAGAAATCAACCAATAACAAATGCTGGAGAGGCTGTGGGGAGAAAGGAACACTACTCCACTGCTGGTGGAGTGTAGATTGGTGAAATCACTGCGGAAATCAATTTGGAGATTCCTCACAAAACTAGGATTGGAAGTTCCATTTAATCCAGCTACTCCCCTTCTGGGTATTTTCCAGGAAGAATTAAAGACATCATACCACAGCGATATATGTGCACCCATGTTTATAGCAGCACAATCTGTTATAGCTAAATCTTGGAAACAACTCAGATGCCTATCCACTGTGGAATGGATAAAAAAGATGTGGTATTTTCATACAATGGACTATTACTCGACTATTAAAAAAGATAATCTTGAGGCTTTTGTAGGTAAATAGATGCAACTAGAGATCATACTCGTAAGTGAAAGAAATAGGACCCAGATGGGTAAACATAGTGTCTCCTTGGTGTAGGTACCTGAAAGACTAGGTAAAATTCAAAATGTACAATAGATGATAGGAAAGGGAAAGAAATTGCTCAAAGGAAGGAATGACTGGGATGAGGGAAAGAAGAAAAAAGAAAGAGGAAGGAAAAACATATATATGAATAGTTGTGATGACTGTATTGCTGTTGTCTCATGGTGTATTGAAATGAACAGTTAATGCTCACAAGTTTTTATGTTCTGATTGACTTTGCATGCATGTGTCTGTTGGTCTGAGCAACCGATTTGAAGGTAACAATATGCAATGGAATTACAATGGTGAACTCCTACCATCTTGTCTAGTGAAACGGTGTATTATCTCTAAGGTTTTATTGAAGAATTATTTTCTTATTCTCTTTAATGGTTTGAGCAATCTTTCATTCTTACATCTGATAATCTGAGCAAGGTAGTTGAGGATAGCAATATGCAACGGAACAACCACTGCTGATTTGTATTAATTTGTCTTGAGACCTTATATCACTTTGAATGTTTTTGCTTCAATTTTTTTATGTTCGTGATCCTGGTATGCTGCTACTGTTCTATTTTTTTTTTTATTTATTTCCCATGTACTTTTCTCTTTAAAATAAAATAAAAAAATAAAAATAAGAAGCTTATTGGTTTTCTTACAGGTGAAATTTTCACTAAAATTCAGTTCTTTGACATACTTTTGTGTTTTCTTTCTTCACATTCACCCACATCTTTTGTAAAATGTCTGATATTACTCAAGTATGGGATGATGGTTTTCTTTTAAAAAGTGTGCTCCAAATTAGTTGTTCACATTACTAGATATAAGCAGGCAAAATCAGTCAAAAATATTTAAGCATTAACTGCTCCTTTCAATAGACCAGTAGAACAACCATTGTTGAGTTCCTATCATCTTGTTTAATGAAATTATGTATCGTATCTAATATTTTTTAAATTATTTTTTTCTCTTTAAAAAAAATAAACCAAAGAAGCTCCCCCCCAAAAAACTGTTCTCCAAGTAGGGCTTCATCAAAGCTACCAACACGGTGCCTAAGTCAATCATGCAAGTCTCACTTGTCTTTGCCCATGACTGGTGTCCTAAGTGACAAGTCAATAGTTGTGGCTGACAGGATAGTTCGAGGGTCCTCCTTGGCATGGGCACAGTGACTCTTCAGGGTGCACTTGCAAGTTTTTGCATAAATCATGAATCTTACAGCTGCCATAGCCATTTTGAAATCCAAAGTAGGAATATCATCAAGGCACCAAATGATGGCAGAGACAGAACCTGGAGCAAACATGACAGCGGCTGAACCATGGCACTGCCCAATGCAGAGTTGTTATTGAAAGACAATAAATGACTATTTTTCAAAGTGCCTTCTACTGGGCACTGTATTAAACAGCTAAGAAAATCTTAATATATAATACAAGCATGTTTCCCATTCAAAAAATCTTGAGTGTTTTACTTTTGAAGTCTCTTGGCTTTATTGAGCTTTACAGTATTTCTGTAAAGATTGAGCAGTTGGTCCATTTTCTGTACTATTAGAGGACAGCACAGGTAATTTTTGGCTTTTTCAGTGGAGTCTTTGTGCTCTTAGTGTATATCTGTATCTATATCTATATTTATATATGTGTATGTATGTGTATATGTGTATGTTATGGAAGGAATAGCTCTGTTAAGAAACATTAGCAAGTTTTATATTATTTTTCAATTCCCAGTGTTGGTTTTTAATGTACTCTGTATTCTGCCAGTTAGGAAATGTGACCATTACTGAGAGTGTATGTGAAAAATTTGCTGACTTTTAATTTTTAAATAACCTGATAATATAATTTACTGTGTTCAGCAACAGACTATTACTTTTGTATTAGTTAATTTTTACCTTTACACATCTCTGAGGGAAATAACTGATATAATGAAAACAACTTCCACTTAAGAGAACATGTATAGAAATTTTGTGAGATTATTTATGTGCCTTAGTTTAGGGAAAGGAAAATGGGAAGGTTATTACTGTACTGTGTTGATGAAATGAATAGTTTCAAGTTAAAGTCACATGGCAGCACAGTTTGACATCATATTTTTCAAAATTAAATAAAATCTACAATTAATTTATATTTATTATAGTATGTAGGATTTATCACTTACTTTTTCTTGAGACAGGGTCTCACTGTGTAGTTTGGGCTGTACTTGGACTCACTATACAGCCAAAACTGGCCTCGAACTCACAGCAATCCTCCTGCCTCTACCTCCCAAGTGCTGGGATTACAGGTATGCACCACCACACCTGGATCATGATTTACTTTTAAATAGAACTATTTCTATTGTGGTATTGTTACTTAAAAGTTTAACTGTGTCTTTTTTGTGAGTTTCATTTAGTATCTCTACATTAGTATTACCTGCTTAGTTAGCCTAATTATAGTATTATTAAATTTTTAAATAAATAATATAATTTTTTATTTGGACATTAAGCAAAGGATATTTCCTCATATGGTACTAAAAATAATCCTCAAATTCTGGCATAAAACAAGCATTTACAAATTTCATCTGCTTTTCCCTTACTTGATAAATAAACTTCTTGACATTCAACAATTAAAATGTGAATATTTATGATCCAAATGGGAAATATGAAGCCCAAAACTCATTTATGTGCATAAAAATTTAGTAGTAATTTTCTACTCAAATCATAATGCTTACTTCTTTATTTTATATAAAGGTAGATTTAGAACTTATTTATTTGCATTTTGAATATTTAAATTTCTATTTATAAAAGAAATGTCACCAGATGCTGGTGCAGGTAAAGTGTCGTAGTTACAGAGCAAGTGTTTTCAGTTAGAGTGCTGTCTTAGTTACTTTTCTCTCCTTGCTGAGACAAAACACCTGACATCCAAAGTCACAGGAGGTGGTTTACATAGCTTACAGTTTGTAGAGGTTTCAGTGCATAATCGGCTGGCTCTAAGGCAGGCTGGCTTGGCAGAGGGGCATCACAGAGGAGAAGCAGGTCATGGCAAGCAGAAGACAGCAACAGCAAGCAAGCAAGGGTCCTTAGCAATTTCTTTTTTGCTCCTTTTGTCTTATCCAGGCTACGTAGAAGGTGAGTAGCACTCACATCCTTAATCCTAGTGCCCTTGACCCTCACTGCACCATGAATCAGTCCCAGGGACACACTCTAGATCCAGCCACCTCTGAAAAAGCCCCACCTATGACTGCATGAGGCTTTGGGGGGCCATCTAGACACAACCCATAACAAGTGTGATCATCTTGCTTCATTCCTTCCACCTTCCCTTTCCGCTATCAAAACCTTCTCTGCTGACAATAATAGAATCTGGAAGCATTACAGCTTGAAGGATTTTATAACCCATCTATGCCATCTCTGTACCTCCCACATCATATGCTGGGAGAAGGAAACTGAGGCACCAAGAATCCAAGGCAGTACTCAGAAGTGAATACTGCTGGGCAGCCTCCGCTCTTCAGGGGCCAAGCACGCCATCTAAGTGCCAGTTTGAAATAAATCTCCTTTGAGAACTGCTGTTTATACAGGTTGAGATGCACTACACACAAAAGAGTTGTTAAAAATGTAAAACTCATTTCAGAACAAGATTTCACTTTAAAGCACAAACCTGCATGGGTTTACTGATAGCCCAACACTGATACCAATACATACTATTACTTTAGCACATCTCCCAGGAGCCCCAAGAGCACAGGGGACCCGCTCCTTCTAATTTAGTATTTGTCATAAATTAAATATACCTAGATGCTTTAAGCCCAGTTTATCTAAAATTAAACTTATGATCTAATGTTAGGCTATTACATAAATATATTTGATGTAGATATATCAGATATCTTGTCCATACAATATTAGCATAAAACTTTCTTTTTAATGAACTAAGAAAAATTAGTTATATAACTATCTTATGTATACATATATTTATCTTCTACTCTGAATAACTATTAGGAAGACAACAATACACAATATATCAACCACTGCAACTGTCCTATTAACCTGTTTTGAAACTCAGTTTCATTGTTATGTTTATCTTTTTTCTCTTTAAAATAAAAAAATATATCTGGACATCTTCAATCCAACTAATATAAAATTGAGCTTATCATTATTTCCTACAACCTTATTAATTTATTTCTTCATGCAATAAATATTTATAGCATGCTACTTTGTGTCAGCAGTATTATAAAGTGAGGAGATTTTTCACAGCAGTGTACAAAATGAATTCCCTTCTGGACAGACTACCGGACTACACCGAAAATCTGCTAATGATTAGTACAACATAAGGCAGAAGAATGAGTAGTTATAGAAAAGGTGGAGGAATACTCTGGCCCAGGTGGCTAGCAAAAGCCTCTCTAAGATGAATCTGATCAAAGATGTAATTCACGTGGTCCTTAGTGTGTGCTATTTTGTCTTATTTGTTTTAGTCATTCACTAAGTATTTGTTTTGTGCCTTGTGTTGTAAGGTCAGTCCTCTAGTATTACACTTAGACGAAACAGTCAGAAGTGGTTGCCCTCCTGGGCTCAGTCTTATACCAAAAAATAGAATGTGCACGTATTAATAACTGAAACAAGGTAGACAGTGGTTAAGTGCAGGGAGAGAAAGTGGAGAGAATGCTCCTCTGTGTTAATCCTGTCTTCCTACCCAGCTTTTGGAAGGAGGCAGAAATGATATATTTTTCCCATTTGAATCCCAGCTTCTCCCACACTACCTTCTCTATTTGCACTCTGTTCGCCCATGAAAGTTTGTGGCAGTTGATGACTATTATTGTCAGCGAGTGTTCTCCTTCAAGTTGTCTAATAGGAGGGAGAACTATCTTTATGCAAATTAATCAGATCTAGAACCAAATGTAATTTTGCCTTTCAATTCTCATATCTACCTGCATCCCAGACTAAACTGCCCCTGACTTCCTCCTTTCACTTGTTCCATCAATAACCACTTTCTAAAGAGGTGACTCTTTGTGCTTCCTTATCATTCTATGCAGGCATTTGGGGCACACGAACCGTCTGTGTTTCAGTGTGCAAGTGAAGAAACGAAAGGGTCCCTTTCTGGGTACTGAACTTAGTATTATTTAGTTCAGTTATAAAATGGACTTTTGATGACTAAAGGGACTAAAGAAATGGAGAATTTCAGTAGAAAAAGAAGCTTTAAAAAGGATGTGCAACTTGGATTCCACTGTTATTTTCATTGGTGCGAGAGCACTCCCACTCGTGCTTGGGTAGCCAGCCATTTTTTCAAGCAGGTAAAAAAAAGAACTAAAATAATTATGTGCATAAAATATTCTGTCTATGCATTTACGTGCATGGCGGACTGTCTTCTTCTGTGAGCCTTTTCAAGTCTCAAGTGTCTCATTTTAAAAGGAATCATTTCAGTTCTCTTTCAGTCAAAAGATTAAACCATTTTAATTTTCTGAGGGAAGAAGCCCCCAAAGCCACATAGAAGTTTTTAATCCTGCCCTAATATAAGCTGAATTCTCCAAATGCCTGCCTCTGAGGTAAACAGAATCCATTAAAAAGTAGTTATTAAACCCCGTGAACAGAAAACAATATTAGAAGCCTAAAAATGATAGCTTTGGGCAGTGAAACTCATTGGAACTAGAGTACAGAAACAGGAACAACGAATAAAAGAAGAAATCCTTTGATATACAAACAAGATTATGATGAAAAATATAACTCATCAGCATTTTCATTGTTTCTTTCAATAAAAAATCTCAAGAAACTTTAAGGGACAAGGAGGGCTATAAAATGAAGCCTCAGGGTGGGCTACCAGACGGGGTAATGCACACCCAGTGAGAGCGTATACAAAAATGGAAACCCGTGTAAGCTGTGCAACCACAGTCACGTTCGCTGTATATATTTGATACCACTTTTAGTACTTTGAAGGGATTTAATGTTTCAGAGCAAAGTAAATATTTTAGAAAGTAGCATTACCTTACAAGCATAACTCTAAAGTCAAGTACAACTGGGTTGCATCAGAACTTTTTATGTTGTCAGTGAATATACGCAAATACCCCACTAGCTGGATTTTTATCCCCCATTAAGAGAGAATGTACATATGCATATTAAAATCTACAGATAACTTTACATATTTATAATCATATGTATAGTAAGAGGGCTCTAATAAAAATACACATTAGTGGTAAATCATATATATTGAACATTTGCAGGGAATTGCAAATGCACTACGCTTATTCTGATGATGGTATAAACGTAAGTGATGTTTCTGGTAAGGTCAGATCCCCCTAGCAATCTCAGAGTTAATATTCTAGAATCATAATGAAGTTTAATGTAACACAGTGCATGTGCTCTGTTCTGATAAGGCTTATTATTGTCAGTAAATGGAGTGAAGGATCAGCTTTGGTCTCAATTCATAAAAACCTTCTATTGCACTGACAGTTCCACCAAAATGGCCCACAAATGAATGATTATGTTTCCAATAAAAGATACAGATGAAGCACTGATTAAACTATATGGACTACTGATTAGTTTCATGACCCCTAAAATAACACTTGCTATACATATTCTTACTGACTTAGAAATAAGCTTTAAATTCTTTTTAAAACAGAGGACTGCATTAAGAACTTGTTCATATTGCAGCATTTCCCACAGAAGCTAGTGTTTGGAGTACCTTGCCCTTTTGAAAACAAAATGAAAGTATTAACATCATACATAACTATTGGTGGTAAGGTCTCAAATACTAGCAGACTTCAGCTGATTTCTCCTCTATAAGTCTCTAGAAGATGGGATTTTCAGTTCTATCTTCTGGATATTCAGGGTTCTGTAATTTAAAGTAACCCTAAAATTCCATTGCTTTTTAAGTACCTGAATTCTTAATTATACATGACCATGGAAGCTCAACAGCAGACCAGTCTCCACCCTTGACTATTTCAGAAAGATCTGCTGGACTGTGCACTTTTCCTATCTACCTATGATCTGTTCCTCACCCTCCTCACCCCTCTTCCCTGATTCTCCTCAGGATCTGAATTACTGGCTTCCTCTTACCCAGATCTGATTCATTCTAAGCTGCGTGAGTACTTGGATGTCAGTCATGGATGGGTCTTGTATTTTCATTTACTCATAGATGCCTTGGTAGCATTGCCTCTACTGTACGGTCTTTGAATTCCACCATGCCTTTACTTCTGAACTGTGATCCTACCAGAGACTGCTGTGGCCACTCTCTGTGCTTAAATCTGAACAGCCTCGTCCCTGCCAGGGTCTCTAAAATAAGAGTAGCAGTTCTTAACTAACTATAATCATGAGCGTGGTTTGATTTTTTGCATCGTAATTACCCATTGGATTCGACGAATGTTTATTTAATCAAGGCCAAACTTCACTAGTTATCATTTAGGGTCTCTCAGATTCTGTCTTTTAACACACTCAAATTTGACTACTTCAGATTAAATACTTTAGAAGAAGTATTTCAGTATCATTTTCAGTTCTTATGTAGATTGTAGCTACTTAGATGCCTCTTTTTTTTTCTCCTGTGTCATAGCTGCGGGATTCACTGTATTTTGTAACAGAAATGCAAAGGAAGAAGTGTAAGAAAACAAACTTGATTACCAGAGGAAACGCTAGTACAGTAGTAGTCCAGGAGAAATGTAAATCATTAATCAAGACTTTTGTTCACTCCTTAATTCATTTCTGATATTTTAAAGTACATTTATCTAAGAAGGAATCAACTTACAATATTTAATACAGTATTAAAGAAATATGAGTTTGCAGCCAATACAGAATTCTATGTACTAGAATTAATGATTGTATCATTAAGCTATACGGAGGAAAACTAAGAAGTATTCCTGCAGCCGGACAGTCTCACAGCTTAAACACAACTTGAAACTGATGGCAGAGCAATCAAATTCAGGGGTGGCAGCAGAGTGTGGTGGGATGAGCTGGAGCCTGACGCACCTAAACAAAGTGAACAGATCTGAAATGCATGTTCAGTTAATGGTAACATCCCGTATTAACTGTGAAAAGAAAAGAACAGGGAAGCATTGAAAAACAAGGTTCCCCCAAATCAAAGAAAATGAATAAGATGCTTCATTCTTTCACAGAGTCGGCAGGCTAATAGCCACGCAGCTTATTATAATGCTGTGATGCTCGAGTTTACTGCAGGATAAGCAAAGTGGTAGGAGACCATAACAATCTTAGAGGCCGTCCTCGGTGCTAACTTCCTGCAACAGGCCTGAGATGGAAATAGCTACGTGGCAGACGGAAAGTCTCTACAGTTCATTTTCACAAATATTCCAGAGACTTAAGCATATGTTTCACCTCATCTTTCATCCACCATTGAGAAACAGTAGGAATTTAAAAATAATCGTAAAATGAAAAACCGATGAAAGTAGTGTTCGGAGTTGAACAGTTTGTATTAGTTCCTAGTAATCTGGTAGATGAAAAAGGTGAATGATTGATGACAGACTTCTAAAAGAAGATATAGGAAAGAACTCAAGATATCCAAAAAGAGCTGCAAGTAGAGAAAAATAGCTTTTATTCAAAGATATAATAGGATGAAATTTCAGTAAACTAATTATAAAAATTCGATGAGAGCCGGCGCCGAGCGATGGGCATCTCTGGGGACAATTGGCACAAGCACCACCAGAAGGGGCGGAAGAAAGCCGGACCTCGAGAAGTGAATGGAAGTGGGCGGAGGGCGCCTCCCGGGCTCTGAGAGCCGCGCTGTTTGTACCCCCTACCCAGCTGGTCCACACCCGACCGCGAAGAACCGCTCTGCGCTGGCGGGCAGCACTGCCACCATGGCAGGGCAAACCCCACTGCGCGCTGCCCCTCGCCGCAAAGCGGCCAAGCTGAATCAACCTTCCCTCCCGGCTTAGCTTATGGAATAAAGGTGTCTATTCTATGCTCAAAAAAGTCAGTGAAAATATAACTGCTTTCTAAAGTGATGTACGATGAGAACATATTTATCTTGAAATCAACTTTATTATAAAGACACAATTTACCATTTCACTGTTCAGAAAAGAAAAACTCTCCCACACTAGCATATCCATCCCTGGTAGGGTATAAGAAAAATGCATTAATACTATGATCCAGCATTTTGGCTTCATGGGCACAAGACATTTATGAAACTATAGAACTAGAAAGCCGTGCCAGTGAGTTACTTTTAGGATGTGGCTGTACATTTTAAAATGAACTGTGAAAATTTAATAACAGGAGGGATTAGAATGTTTATCTGAAAATATTTATCTAAGAAAATTCTCAGACTCAGAATATAACTATGTCTGTTAATGGCTTATCCCTCATGAAATTCTAAATAACATTTAATATGCCTAAAGTTGTACTCATATATTTATTTATTCAATTACTTTCCATCAATTTACATTTTTGAACTAATACTAGACCCTCAGGATACAAAAACAAAGATTTTCAAAGACTTTAAATCTAGTGCCTAAATCTAGACGCAAAAGAATGTATTATAATACTATTGTAATAAGGGACTAAGATATATAAAGTGCTCTTAGTACTTTTAGAGGGGCATGTAGGTCAGGCTGCCTGTGATTTTTAAGTGAGGCTTTCCCACAAGTGTTTTCTTTATTAAGTTTTGAAAGAAAAATTGGAGTTAAAGAAGAAAATGTTGTACAAATGGATGGGAGAAAGAGTATTCAACATTTAAAAACTCTTTGTGGTTCATGATGCCGGTGGTAAAAACAGGGAAAGACAGAGGAGTATGCTACCACTGAGTCACAGAGGGAGTTTTATGCCATAATGAGATCTGGGATTTGTTTTGTAGGTGTGGAGTAACCACTGAAAAATTGATAGCAAAGGAATGACATCATAAAATTTGCATTTTTGATGCACTCTGAAGGGCTGATTAGAGCAGAACAAAATCAGGTCTTGTAGTGATAAATGATAACATGGAGCAGGTGGAGGATTTGAAATTTATAAAACTAACACTGATAATCAAATAAGAATACTGATTGAAGAAATTCAATATATTGTTGAGGACTCCCTGATTTCTAGTTTGTGCCCCTGGTTAGCTGCAGGTGCATGCTGTCAATAAGAAAAATTAAAGAAGAAAGGCAGATTTTGAGAAAAATGGATTTAATTTTGAAATGTTAGGTTTGAGGAAGTTATGAAATGTCCATTATGCTACAAGTAGGGTTCTATTCTATTGAGCAATCTGGAGCTCACAAGAAGATTCTCATATTAGTTTAGTTGTGCTGCCACAGCAAAATACAGGTGCTCCTGACTTACAGTGGGGTTATGTCTCAATAAATCCATCATTAGCTGAAAATATCATAAATCAAAATGCATTTAATACACCTTGCCCACTGAACATCATAGCTGAGCCATGCAGTACTTTTAGAATGTCAGTCCTTTACCATCATGGCTACATGGCTGACTAGGAGCTGAGACTTGTGGGCTGTTACCCGGTAGGGTGAAGATTATTGTACCACATACCACTAGCCTGGGAAAAGATAAAAATTAAAATGTCGAAGTACAGATTCTATTGAATACATAGCACTCTTGTATCTTTGTAAAGTAAAACTGTCATAGTTCGAGGATTCCCTGTATCACAGAATGGGAAGCTTAAGTAACAGAAATCCATTTCTGTTCTAAGTTGAATCTAAAGGCTAGAATCCAAGATCAAGTTCAGTTTGTGTAATTTTTCCTGAAGCCTGTTTCCTAAGCTTGCAAGTGGCTTGCTCTATGGATGTACATGATTGTTGTCTGTATGTGTGGATGTTTTTGCTTTTAAAAACACCAATCAGATAGGATTGGTATTTATTTTAGTGGCTTTTTTTTTTTTTTTAACCTAAACACCTTTTCCAAGTCCCTATCTCCAATTACAATCATAGCCTGAAGTTTTGGGTCTCAGGGCTTCAACTTCAACTTGGAGGGGGTACAACTCAACAAGTAACACATCTGATCTATAGATAGATGTGACTCACTGACTGTAGATGACAACCAAAGAAGCATTATAATAGATAGTATCACTTAAGGAGAATGAAAAAATTAGGGAGAAAAGGTGGCTGAGAATGACTAAAATGTTACCACAGAGACAGACAGAGTCATTAACAATCAGAGGGGCTGGAGAGTAAGACACTTAGGAAAGAACTGTGCTATAAAAAATACACAGGCATTTCAATAGCCAGGAGTGGTCAATAGCTTTAACTACCCTGAAAAGATCACCATTGTGTATGAAATGTACCCAATGGCTATAACAACAAAGAGTGCACTGACAACTTCAGTGGAAGTGGTTTTTAGAGTAGCATTTGAGGTTGTGAGCGGATGAGTGGTGAGGGTTGAGAATTTCTCTTTTAAGAGGAATGAAATCTTTTATGAAATTTTTCTACATCAGGAAGAAAAGGTTGGAGTAAAAGGACTCAAAGACTCTCTAAACAAGTATATCCAACTATTGTAATGAAAAAATCACTAGAGATAAACAGGTTGAACATATTGCAGAAAAAGGGGAAAATGATAGTGAGGTTACTCAGGAGGCAGGAAGAGATCAAAATAGGAACACTGTGGATTATTAGCTCTGAAGTAGTTGAAGGATTGCTCTTTGAAGACAGGAGGTCCATAGGTGAGAAGTTTATATATATATTTTAGTGCCAGGAATCAAACTCAGGGCCTTGCACTTACCAGGTTGGTGCCTGTGCCACTGAGCTACATCTCCAGCCCTAATTTTGGTCTTTTTGAGAGAAGGTCTCCCTATATAGTCCAGGCTGGCCTTGAACCCATTCTGTAGCCCAGGCTGTCTTCGAACTCGAGATGATCCTATGTCTTGGTCTCCTCAGTGCTGGGATTATGAGTGTGCACCACCATGCCTGGTACGTGAGAAGTTTAGACATAGGTAAATGTGCAAATCAGAGGGCGACAATATGTTGAGAAAGTTTCAGCAGACACATTTTGGAGTGAGAAAGGATTAACTAAATCATTGGATCATGGTTGTGTGAGTTTTTCCTTTTCATGTTCCATGGAACTGGAGTGGAGGAGAAGCACGTTGGGAGGATGCATGCTATATGGCGAATGAGGCAGACACACGAAGGGGCAGAGAATGCTGGCAAGGTAGTGGTTGACAGTGGGCACCACTGCACATAAGCTGAGTAGGAATAAAAATAAAGCTTTGATGGGAATGGCAGTTTTGGTACTCCAGGAAGTAACCAAGTCAAGGAAGGCATTTAAGGAAGGAGTGATACAGCTAAAGGAAAAGATGACTTAGATAGAAACTTGTCAATTTAAGATAGCAGAAGGTGTACTTTTAAGTGATTATCAGTTCCAAGCTGAGCTAATGTCCTTGGATGGAGGCAGAGGAGTGGAAGAAATGATTGTTCCAGAAAGGCAATAAGCTTCAGTTTAAAGAGGACACAGACAGAAAATCTGGAATGGTGGTACGATGTGGTTTATGGACGAGTTTCTTATATCTGAGGGGGGGGGCAGGGACAGAGGCTTGAGAATGTCCAAGGTTGAATGGCTTTCCATGCTCAGTCTGGAGTTTTCGAGTTGCAAATATATGCCCGGATGTCTAAAGCTTCTACTCTACTTGCTTAGGAAGTGACTTGCCAGCTACTTGGGAAATGATTTGGTGGCTGCTGTACAGAGAGTTCACTTGCTTATGTAATGCAAGGAATACTACCTACGGAGCTCCTGTGCCTAGAGCTTCACTTGGTCAGCTTCGGTATTCATGAGGAATTTTATGGCTACCACACTTGATCATCTAATTCAAAAGGAAACATCCTCATCTTATGAAGATGAACAAATTTGCATATACAAAGGGAAGGAAATTGGAACGAGGAAATTGTATGAAGAATAAAAATTTAAACAAATATAATTTTAGGTTGGTTCATTGGTTGACAATCTTTTTAAAGGTGATGACATCAGTGATTTATAAAGATTTCTTTCAGAAAGTCAAAACACAGGAAAGTTGGAGAGGGTAAGTCATGGTTTTTTAGTGAATTGCTGCCGTCACTTAGTAAACACATCAGACTTTTGGAGACGTTGGTGGTGACTTTTGGGAGTGGCGGGATGGGAATCTATTTAGCAAAAAATTTGGGCCTGAAAACTCAAGCTTTCTCCTTATTTATTTATTTATTTATTTATTTATTTATTTTTCTGGTACCAGCGATTGAATTCATGACCTTGTGCTTGCCAGGCAGGCGCTTATGCCACTGAGCTAAATCCCCAGCCCCTCTTTCTCCATATTTGGGAGCTTGCCAATGTCTGATTTAACAGGACCCAAGGAATAAGAAATGGAACAAAAGAAAACAAGTCAACTAGCATAACATGTGAATGGTAAAGATTAACACATTTTACATGCTTATCTCCCAGGAATGACCTGAAAAAGGAAGGCCAAGAACTCTATATAATTATAAAAAATGACACACTTGTTTTTGGATAGAAGAGCAAGTTGGAGAAATTTTTAAGTCAAAAGGCTTTCTAAATTCAGATGACTCTGGCTTAGAGAAAGCCTAAGTATAATATGTACATCTTTACTTTTCTAGGCAATCGATTCATCTTTCGAAGCAGATTCCACTAGAAAGAAATACAAACTTTCCCCCTAGCTTTTATTGTTGTCGCTATTGTATGTGTTTGTGTCTGAGTTTAATGCTGAAGAGTGTACTATGGGAACAGCATAACTTGCAGGAGCTTCAGCATGGACTAAGACTCAAAGTCTCCTCCCAGACACGCTGTTACCACAGCCTCACAATTCAGGGACATCCAGTGAGATGACTTTGCCTCTGGCAGTTACTATTTCTATATTCTGCTCCTTAAGAAGCTAAGAGTTTGGGAAAACATTACACTTTTTTCTTGTCCTTTTCAAGCTGCAGACACTATTGTAGATAGCTTTGCAGTGGGGCATCTCTGTGTCTCTTTCCCTGTGGAGGAGCCTGGTACCTGAGCTATGTAGTCAAATAGCTTCTCGTTTACTTATGTCCACAGTGCCAAGTCAACAAATGGTGGAAATATTTCACTATCATTGCTTCTCTTTTCTCTATTTTAATTCTACTAATCTATTTCAATTCTTTTGGTGATATTATTCTATCTGTTTAAAAATTATAAGGTAATTTTAGAAGTCAAATAAATATAAACTTTATACTCCTGTTTGTACTATAACTTAGTTGACCCTGGAGCAGGATACCAATGAATCTCAAGGTATTTATTTGTACTTTATGAATTTTTCTTTTGAGTAATTCATTATCATTTGGACTTCTGCTTTAAACATGTGCAACAGTGAGGCAAAATCATTTTTCCCTCTCTAAGAAATAAGAAAGCTGAGTAACTCTGCTTATTAAATCCTATTTACTTGATTCTGCTAAGATCTATTTTGACTGTCTTAATATATTACAATTATTATGCCTTCCATAAAAAGAAATAGCTTTATCAATCCATTTATACACCCAAGTAAAAAGAACAGACTGTTAAAAGTTCTTTAAGAAGGGCTTTTCAGAGACAGGATAATCTATAAAACACTTTCAAAAGGAACAGATCAAACTTTGCAACTGGTCCTAGATAACAAAGAAAAATGCCAATGTAGTGAAAAATGAAAACTGAAGTGATTTGGTAGCTCTATCATCATAAATATCAACGAGTACTGTAATTTTAATGTTGCTGAAATTGGCACTAGGGCATTATTGATATTCTGTATCATCTAATGGTTTCCTGCAAATATCTTTTACAAAAGTGCATTATATGTCTGCTTAATAATCTTTTCTCGAGTCATATATTACCAAATCCTGCAGAGTACTATTCATTCCACAGTAAGTTAAAGTCATTAACCATATTTCTATTAAAATTTTATTACACTTGAACTAATATCCTGAAACTGATGCAATGTAATTTTACTATTCTATCAACTACCTTGATTGTTTTATGATAAGAAACATTTTAAGAATCAGAAAAACATCCTAAAAGGATAATTAGAATTTATGAAAATTTAAGTTTTTGACATACTTAATGTGGGTATAATTACTTTCAAGGTCTATTGTTATAATGGCTTTCCTTTCCCAGGGACCTCTTCTTCTTTTTTTCATTGGTACTTTTCACTTGGGCAAAAAAGATATTCTCATGCATGACCTATGTGAAATGTATATTATCTTTGTGGAATTCCCAGCTGTTTTACATCTTGTCATAGAAAAATTACTGTACCACACAGTGTTGGAAGGGTACAGATAGCAGATAATTACTGAACTTTATGTTACTATTGATGTGTGAAATGTTTCAAGGAAGAACACCTAGTCATTTTAACAATCTAGGCACACCAGTTAAATGCACAGTCCATCCCAGGAAAATTTTACTCTTAACACATTTTTCCCCTTAGTAAGCCATTACTGGAGAGTGCTTTGGTGAATTTTGATTTTATTTTGGGGTTATGAGATGCACATAGTTTAATGTGCATGTGCTTCTTTTGGATTACTCAGCTATAGTGGTAAATGTTTCAGTTTGTAGGACATTTAATGTTCCTTTGTTTCTCCTTCTCTTTAGGGCTCTCAGGGTACAGGGAGTTGTCTTTGGCCTCGCAGGTCACCTTTACTGTCTCACACCTGAGAAGAGGATTTGTCTTCCTTGAGAGGGAAAGAAGCTGAGAACAGACTCTGCTGACATGTCTGTCTGGCTATGCTGTCTCTTTGTTCTTTTTTTTTACTTATACTTTCTTCTTTTTCTGAGGTTTAAAAAAAGAGAAATTGCATGTATTCATGTCTGTCGAGCAGAAAGAGAAATTAGATTGCTATGAGGTTAGCTATATTTGGTTTAAAACTATTTTTAGATGAAAAGAGACTCATAGGGCATTTCTAGGGCTCGCTAATATTTTTAATGTCACTCATAGAAATGGAATATCAAGCTGACATCTCATTAGTCTCACCCATTGTGGTGCTTCTTAGATCCTTCAGAATTTAAGAGGATATATGTGTTGATCTGCCTCAGTATGCTATGTTTCAGATGTTTTCATGATACAGTATAGAATTCGTATCCTTCTTTCATATTATTGTAAGGAAATAGAGATGTGTGTGGGATAGAGACAGCATGCTAACCCCATTGAAATCTATAGATGGCTGCAAGGATTCTGAGACCATTTTGAATCTGTGTGCAAAGTACTTCTAACTATGTGTCTGTGCAGCCTTCTAGGAAGGTATATAGCTTTCACTAGTCTCTTAAATGCTTCCCCAAATTAAGAATCTTTGTAAGTGGAGCACATTACACTAAATAGTAGCCACACTAGTTTTCTCTAATGACTTAAAATGAGAAACCAAAGCATATACACTTGCTGTAGTTAGAGGTTTGCTCCACCAGAGGGAAAGGTGGCCAAGTCTAAACTGGCCTGCTGTTCCACACTCAAGTAGACTGCTGATGGAAATCCAGCTTTTGAATCACTTCATCCTGATGGAGTCTTTTGCGTAATTTACATTCTTCCTACTCTGTTTCTTTCTGTGTTTCTCTCCCCCTCCTCTCATACTTTCCTCAGTTTTTAATTTGCCCGTTCTGTGTATAGTTTAAAAAGTGGAGTAGAGAATTGAGACCTATTGAATAAGTTTGGCTCTAAAATTTCTTTACTGTAAGTTTCTAAGTATTGAAATTTTACTGTAAGTTTCTAAGTATTGAAACTGAAGCACTCTCTGTGGGAGGGCCTGTGGTATCAGGGCGAGACCTTGTGGCTAGCAGGATGACACTGCTAACTCAGCAAACTTTGGCTTGGATCCTGGTGGCAGGCACTAGCAACTGTCCTGTGTGACTTTATGCATGACTCACAATCTGGACAGGGAAGCAGGAAATGAGAACATTCTCACCTGCACATATGCTGATTTCTCCTTGAGTAAACAGGGGTAAACTTCCAGTGTGTAGCTCCTGGGGTGACCTAACATATCATTCACATTCTGTGACCTTGTTTTATGAAACTCTATTACTTCTGTTAGAGACAGGCTTTCTTTAAGTAAAATACCTGCATCTTCTGTGTTAGTCATCTCTAGAAACTAGCTAGGTACTTGATACAGAATAGATATTTAGAACTGACCAACTACATTTCTCATTCCCGAGTGGTAGGGATTCATTTTCTCTCCCAGTTGATTGTGGTCTGTTAATTGTTTCTTTTCAATTCCCTCACTCACAATGTTCTTCAGATCTGAAATGCCCCCTACTCCAACACAAAATGGCATACTCACCATCACGGCTTATAATTTGCCACGGTGGTCTGTGATTAAAAATATTTCATGATGCAATGCTGGACTGGCCTGATGCACATATCTGTAAATAACTGTCAAACTTACTCAACCTTTTAAAATAAAATTCATCATATTTTCTGAGAGATTTATACATAATATTATTTTTCTTAATAATTTTATCTTCATGTTCATTATTATTTTCTGGTTGATTTGAAATTTTATTTGTTCAACCAAGAACCTAATATTTGTGTATTATTTGTAAAAATAGGAGCCACATGTGAAATATTATCTGTAATTACTAATGGAACAACTGCAAATTTATAAGTGATTGGATAAGCATGCTTATGGATGATTTTTCCATTTGTTATTTGAACAAGTGTGCTTGTAATAAGCAGACATAACCACAGAAAGATCCAATCTAGTTTGATCATTGTAGCACTATTTGAAGAAAAAGAGATGGGTTGTATGAGTCAATTATCGTAAAGAGAATGGAGAGTAAATGACTCCAGTGATTTCTTTTAGATTAGTATAAGCAGCACAGAAAACCTCCCGATTCCCCTTCTTCCTCCTTAACTAATTTTATGTGTGTTTTATTGCTAGCAAGTCCATAGCCATGCATAACACCTTTCCTTCATACACGAAGGGAATAAAAGCTATTGACAATATTTGGAAGAAAATAAAGGCCTTAAATCTGTTCTTATAGTATACAAACATGCAACTCAGTAAAATGAAACCAGTTAATGCGGAATTAACTCAGTTTAAGCTACTGGAAAGTACACTGGTATATCAAGTAATGCTTTGTGTGTAAAACAAATTAAGCTTGGGTATTGCCTTTGAGAGGTAAATGTGACGTTCAACTGAAGTATCTGATGTGTTTTGAAATGTAAAACTAGAGAAGGATACAACTGTGAACTCATCAACCAAGCAACTCATAAACAATATCAGATTATTTTAGCAATTACTCAATAGTTTAGTTTATTATGGTGATACACAAAGGTACTTCCTTCTACTCTATCTTGCATCTAAATATTCACTTTTTTGCACTCCAACCTGAGTGGCAAGAAGTAATTTACAAACGAGGAGGATGCCACTGACATTCACGGAAAACTCAACTTCTCTGGAAAGATGGGCAGCATTTTCAGCTGGGCAGTGTTAAGACTTGGTTAAGTAGCTATGGCACCATAGAATTCATAAACTAAAAAGTGATGAGCCAGAACAAATATAACTAAATATAATATCAAAATTTCTAAATAGTCTTGTATGTTATTTTTCACAAGATGTAGTCTAGGATTCTAAGATGTTAACTTGGAAAATAGTTTTTTGCTTGATTTGAACATTATAACTTAGTTTACCTAAGTCCAAAGACCTCTCCTACATGTTTCTCTGGCTTACAACAATCATTTAATCATGAATGTGATGGTCAGAGGGTCTAGATAAAACAGAGAATCAAAGTTTACGGGCTGAATGAAAACCAAGGGCTCATGAATTCTGTTTTTTTACACCACTTTCCCTTGCACATGTCTTTATAATTGTGCTTGTGCTTGAAACCCTATCTTACCATTGCAAAATATGGAGAACTGTACTCTTGGTTAGTGCTAATTCATTATTATCTTTTAAGTACTGATGATAAATATATATTTCTTGTAGTTTATACCTTTCTTTCTCTCATCTTTTCTTCCTACTTCCCTTTTTTCTCATTCTTTTTTCTTCCCTTCTATTGAATAAGTTGTATAAATTTTACCATGAGCATAGCAGTGTATTACATTCAAATATACACATTCAAATTGAGATTAGTCTGGTGAAGATTTTATACATACATATATACATGTATAATATTTTATTCAAAGATCTTGGCGATTCATTTATAAAGTACTTTGATCAGGGCCAAAAAAACACATTTTAAAAAAGTAGTTGTTTGTAAAGCAGAAGACATTCATGATGGTAAGAAGGCTAAAGGTTAATTGCCCAACAAAAACTAAAACACTAATGCAATTGTAGAAATTGCCTGATAGTCGCTCAGACATCAAAGTGTGTGTGTGTGTGCGTGTGCGCACACATGTGTGTGGCCACAAGCCCGAGTATCTGTATTGTAAAAGGGCTTTGGTGTTGAAAGGAAGGCCATGATGATAGCTCATTAAAGGTCAGGCCGGCATTAACTCATGTGCATTGACTTCTGTTCTATGCAAATTTCTTAGAACTATCACTGGATCACTGAGCATAAGTGCTTTAAAGTGTATATAATGGTCAAGAAACTAATTGTGACTCTTGGAAGACAGGAAAGCAGACAGGCACCGAAGGTCAAGAGTTCTGCAAAAAGCATGTTTATACTACTCTTGCAACCGTATTAATCTGGGTATTAATTTGTAACATAGTATCAAGTGAGAAACCTGTCATGTTACAGAAAATTTACCATATACTTGTAAATATAAGTACGCAGTAGATGCATTTTTATAAACATAAAGAACAGTGCAGAAATACAAGTACTGTAGGTTATTATTCAGGGAGATGAGATGAATACAATGGTGGGGGTAAGTGATTACATTTTTCCTTAAACATTGTATTTTTTGCTCTACCTAACCAAATACAAAGAAGCAGGAGGTCATGATACATAGGGAAATAAATGATCCATTCTTAATTGAGGAATCCTTTTCACATTTACTTTTGTTTCATTTAGAGAAAAAATATTAGGAAGCTTTCTTTACACAATCATCGTTTCTTTTTTAGAAATCAAATGCATCTTCATTTTAGTCAGAAGACTGAGTGTACAGTGCTCACTGCTTCCCATTAGAAGAGAGGCCATACCCTGATGAATACTGTCAAATCCTGGTTCTGTCTTGGACAACATTTTTTTAAAAATTAGATAATAAAGTCATAGGGAGCAGTCTCACGTCCATATGTTGAGTTAGTGGGAACAAAGAATTATGTTCCTTGTAATAGTCCAACCATGACCATGCATAATACCTCACTCACTCCAAACCTATATGACTTTTGTTACTGGTCTCTGAAATACTAGAAAATTCAAAAGTAATCTTTCTTGTTGCATTTGCCTTGTGAAAATTAGTTTTCTATTTAAGTGACGCATCAGATTGACATACAAGGACAGCTGTAAATTTACTCACTACTTTCCTTGTGGTATGCAATCAACACTACAACATAACATTTTAATCAAAGGAAACTTTCACAATTGCAATTTAAATGCAAGAGGCAACCGTGCATTTGCCAGTCATTTTCTACTACTGTATATGCAGAATTTAAATATGGCACATAATTCCATACACAGATACTTCTTTCCAGGTGGTGCCTTTGATGGTGCCATGTTCTTTGGATTTCAGTCTCTGGTCAGGGGACCACATGGTGGCAACATCTGCAGCAGGAGCTGTGACTCACAGCCATAGCTGATGAAGAGTTTGGAGGAGGAAGTGCTCCTCCATCGGGTCTCCTGTGCGATCTATTACAGCCCAGACCCATCTGTCCTGGGAACACAGCCCAGACAGCCCCTCCACATCTCGGTATGGAGGGAGACACCACAGGGCCAGCGGAACAGTGAAGACTCTCGGGTGTGAATGAGCTTTTCCTTCTCAGTTCCCTTCCCTTCACTGGGAAGATTTGCTTCCCATTGTTCCTCTCACCACCTCTGAGTTTTAGACATCTAGGACTTTACTTATTGTCTAAGCTCTACCCTACCAAAATTCTTTATTCAGATAGTTATCTGCTGAGGATTATTACATAAACAGTAAGGAAGATTCCAGTCCCTATATGTAGCTACTCTCTTTGTGATACTTAGGTTTAAAAGCCTTATTAATCTTTTTGTATTTCCTCAGTACTCAAGACAGTTCTGCTTGTACTGATCTACCTCACAATGTCTACCGTATGCCTTGCGTCTGTTAAATGAATGTGTAAGGGTATAAGGATCACACCTCTAGAGAAAGCATTTTAGTGATTTGTAATATAGTATTTTAATATAAGGCAGTAAGATTATTTTACTAATTAGTAAGAGAATAAATATTACAGCAATGGAAACAAAGTCCAGGCTAGAAGCATGTCAGGATGACTAGCAGGCCATGTGATGGTATTGTTGATTTAGATGATGACTTAATTTTCCATGATGTTATGGAAAAGTCATAGTTAAAGTGAAGAACACTTGGCCAAATGAAGAGAGAATAACCTTATAAAGAACAAGTTTGGATACTTAAAATAATGTTCATTTCAATCATATATGTGAATTGCTTACCACTGATGCCTGAACCCCATCACACCAAGTAGACATTATAATCAAATTTTAAAATTAAATTTATTTGATTAAAATTCAAGTTTCCCATCTGGCTTTGTGTGTCTGGCTTATTGTTCCTAGTGGTCTGTATTTAACCTTTAAAAGAGTACAAATAGAGCTATTCCTAGTGTGGACATAAGAAAGGAACCTGGAAGACCCAATCTCTCACTCGTTTGGAGCTTCAGCTATCGCTACTGATAGGTTTTCCTCAAAGTATCAAACACCCATCTGCAATTTTCCTCATGGCAGTTGGGCAGTTGATTATATGTATAGATCAATGTCTGCTGGAAATGTGGGTAAGGTATTAGATTAGTCTGAGTTCAAGCTACTTAGCTTTTTCTAGTTCTATAACAAGCTGAAATAGTAATACTAGCAAAACCCTTCAGAATGTGTCTTACTGGCCAAGAATAAGCTCAAGTAATAGAAATATGCATAAATCCACCCATGATTTAAAACCAGAAGAAGGCAAAGCATATGACTGACAGGCATAATTTAAGAGTACGCTCTATACATCAAAGGTCAACTATAGTTCCAAATGAGGGACAAAATCATAATAAAGAAATTTTGATGTATGTGTTTATGAATGCCTGTTTTCATATCTACTAGGAGCAGAAGTCATTTGCTTATTCCTAATAATTCAGGTTCAAATTATCCTTTACTGTTTTTGACTTAGTTCTTTAAAAAATGGTGGCTATATACTCTCTATGAATAATCTCCCCAATATTAGCAGTAAGAGTGCATAGACTTGAAGTCTACTTCTCTGTATGTCTCGTCCAGTAACAATTTCTTTTTTTCACTACATGGTTATTATAGGTGTTTATTTCTCCAATGTGACCCCCTCCTCTCCCCAAAAGAATGATTTTTTTCCCCTCTGAGTGAGCTCTGTTAGAAAGCTATTTCCCTCTGCCCTCAGCATAAAGAAGTTTTCTTGGGACATAAGTTTCCTGCATTTGCATGTGTGGCCCAGAGGCCTCCTATGGTCTCAGCTGGATAGGTCCCTTGGAAAGGGAAATAGCTACATATCACACTTTGTGATGAGGCTGCCAGATTGTTGTTCCCCTTTATACACCTCCTAGTCGTCCTGCATGAGGGACTCCCTAGGGGGAATGGGAGAGATAAATGAGGTGTTGAGGGGAATAATAATTTTGCACAAGGTGAAAGGATAAAGGGAAAGTGAAAAACATTTGTGCTCGGCCACAGGATAAGTCACATTAATTAGTCTGTGTATGACACAACTCCACAATTGGAAATGAAATTTATGAAAAGAGAATCATTACATGCATACACCTCATAGATAAATATCACTTGAACGCTACACTTCACAGCATTTCCACATTGTATAAAAATTACTTCATTTTTCATGACCTTATTAAAATACATTATAGAGATACACTTGGATATGAATTCTAAATACTTAATCTCAGCATGCTGTGTATTTAAAAATATAATGAAAGATCAATTTCTACCACTTCAGATTTAGACGTTGCTTTACAGTGATAAATTGTGAAAGGAAATAGTCTTCTGTGGTTCATTTAGTAAAACATAGTAGCCATGAGTCAAGTGTAATTCAGGCTAGTGTTGTGCATAATCTAAAAAGCATGAGCATATATTTGCTTCTAGAATATACACTTAAGCATTTTCTGTGTGTTCACTTTCTGATTTTGCTCAGTTTAGTATACTACAAAATGCTGCATTTATAAGTGTAACACAACTGGAAGCTAACAAAGACAGGGCAGCCTTGGAAAGGGACATATGTTGTTATGCAACTTCTTCTAATATTTACTACAAGATATGGATAATCCACAGGTGGCTAAGGAAGAGTCAGTAGAATATTAAAAAATTCTCCAGTTTGTTAAAATAGTTCTAGAAATGCACAAATTAAATATAGTTTAGACAACTGAAAGACAAGGAAAGTTTATAGTTTGAGCATATGCAGTCAAAGTACAGGTTTTGTCCTTTAATTTTGATCTACTATATGTCATTCTACTGATTAGGTATATAGAGATAATATGCAATTAAATATAGGTAATTTGTCAAACTAAAGAGGTAAATTTTTCTTGTGTTTCACTTTTCTCATTGACATTCAACTAGTTATTTTTAGATTGGGGTTAAAAAATATACAAACTAATCAAATTTAAGTGTTAAATTTAGTTTTATCTCCAATGGTTTTCCACTTTTTGATTTTTTAACTACACTTAGTTTTGACTTTTACATAAAAATGCAAAATTATACATATTTGTGGGGTATCATGTGACATTTCCATGTGTACATTCGCTGTAATCAGGTAAACCTATCTGCCTCCTTAAACACTTATTCACTGATACTCCTTTTCTCTTTTTTGCTTTTGTTTTTTTGATTTTTGAGACAGGGTCTTACCATGTAGTCCACACTGGCCTCACACTCACTATGTAGCCCAGGTTAGCTCGAACTTGAGGTGATCCTCCTGCCTCAGCCTCCCAAATGTTGGGATTACAGGCATGTGCCCCATCACGCCCAGCCTTTCTTTTCCCTATCTTTTTAAGTTATACAGTACACACTTGTCATCTACAGTCATCCTACGGTGCTGCAAGATTAGAGCTCCTTACCCCACCTAACTGCACCATAGCACACACTGATCAACCTTTCTGCATCCCTGCCTTCCCCTTAACCCTCCTCAGCCTCTGCTAACCATCCTTCTACACACAACTTTCATGAAATCAACTTTTTTAGATATCACATCATGTGGTACTGACTTATTTCATTCATAATGCTCCCCAGTTTTATTCATATTGCTGCAAGTTTTCATTTTTAATGACTGCATAGTACTCCACTATATACAGATAGCATGTTTTCTTTATCCATTTATCAGGTAGTAAAAATGTAGATTGTTCTAATTACATGGCTGTAGAGAATCAGCTGCAATAAATATTAAAATGTAGCTGTCTCTTTGAAATATTAACTTCACTTCCTTAGGTTATATATCTTGGGAGTATTACTTTGGATAACATATTAGTTCTATTTTTATTTGTTTTAAAATGTCCATATTGCATTCCAATAAGGCAGTCATAGCTTATATTTGTACCAGCAATGTGCAGAGATCCACTTTTCTTTATATCTACACAGTACTTGTTTTTTGTTTTTTTTTTATTATAGTCACTTACTGGCCTACAATGAGGTGATGCTTCATTGTGATTCTGATTTGCATTTCTCTGATAACCAGTGAAACTGAGCATGTATGTACTTGTTGGCCATTTGTATGTCTTCTCTTTATATTTATTGTCCATTTAATCTGTTTTTTTGCTGTTGACTGCCACTGGTTTTTCTGTAAAAAAGGTAGAAGGTCATGAATAATCTAGAATCAAGTTCTAAATTGACTTTGCCTATGTATGTGCATTTTTAAAGAACAAACTGAGCACAAAAGTTTTCTGGAAAGCTAATGTTTCTTTGAGAAATGCATCTTTGTTATTAATGTATTCCTTGAAAATATTATATACAAATAATTTTATCAACAAAGTAGAGTTATATTCTTTAAGATATGCTTATATCAGCACTGTTTCTCTTGTGTGATGAAAGGCGTAATCACTACAGTATAATAATTATCTTTTTTTTCCCAAGGAGCAATTAGAAATGCAACCCTGAATAAGTAATGGTGTGTAAATTACTGCTAGCATCCCAAGGATCCAGTAGCTCACATATTCTTCTTTTCAAAGATTTTTTCTTTGATTATTATGCCTAATTTATGCTACCAAATTTAGGATTCATCTTTTTTTTATAGCTGACACTGCCTCTTTTGGAGTAAAAGTAATTATGTATTTACTTCCTGGGGGACAGGAATTTTAAAAATTAAAAAAATTCTTTTAGAAAAAGTTCAAACTTTTTCTACATAAATATAAGAATGGATTAACATATATAACCCTTGGGAATCTATAGAAAAACTTTCCTCTAAGACAAATATTGCAAATATAGTATTGTATGCTTTAGATGTTAATTCATTTAATACATCAAGTAGGTAATACATACACATAACGTCATGTTTTAGAAAAGCAAAGATATATACAATGAGCATAGTATTTATATTTTACCTGCTTTCCCAACACTGCAGCATATGTGCATGCCCCTCTCTGTATCTACGTCTGTGACAGTTACACTAGCTTGTTACCCTGCCTGAGCATCACATGGGAGGTTAGCACAACACACTTCTGAGACTCCAGGTGGGTCACGGAGACGTAGCTTGGGTGCCACATCTAGTCTGCAGCCTGGCTTCTCTGGTGCTGTTCTCGTTTGCTGAGCACCACGAACAGCTTTACTCCACCACAATGTCTCTGTGCTGGTTCCACCTAACAGTGGACTAAGTCCTCCAAAACCAGGAGCCAAATGAAGCCTCTCCTTATTTAAACTGAAGGCGTCAGATAAGTTCTGGCCAGCAATGGGAAGGCTGATCGATACAGATTGACACCAGGGAGATGGGGATATTGCTCTGACCACACGGCACAGAACCCTTTGGAACTGGTTTGTGGGATGAGTTTGGAAAAATTTGGAGAAGTGGACTAAAGAACTCCTAAAACACTGTAAACAGAACCTGACTGGCCATTCTGGTGGGGCCTCAAGAGACCAGAATGCTGACAGGAAGACAGACAGTAACGGCTAGCTCATGAGGTTTCTCTTGGACCAAGGACTCTACTGAGAACAGGACTAGAGACCATGTGAATTACATTCTGGAAAAGAACTTATCTGTTTTGCCCACTTCCAGAGACTTTGAAGAAGTCCGAGTAAGGGTTATGGATTAAATAATGTGCAGAAAATTCCACAGATCCCCACGTTTAGGCTATGGGATAGATAATGCTGACTGTTTATTCAGATATTTAATGAGACAAAAGAGGAAAAAAAAAGCAGAGCAGAAATAATTCCAAAAAGTTAAATTCTGGCCCAAAGAAGCTACGGCTGCTGCAGACATTAGCACTATTCAGAAGAGATCAAGTGCTATACGAATGGACTAGAAGCAAGCTTTGCGGGGATCTCTGGAATTGGCAAGGCCTCACCCATTATGGGCTCAGGGACCAAAAGTGCAAACCTTCCATTTGAGGTGCTTGAGAAGGGCCATCTGAGGAGCTGGCTTTCAGGAATTCATTTCGCCATGCTGAGCCACCCAGGCCTCACAGGCTGCGGCAGCCATGGCTCTGCCGGTGACTGACCTTGGCACTGTCCCTGCGATGCTGGTATTACCACATGGGCGTATAAAATGCAAGAGTTGTAGGATTCTAGAGGCTTCTATTAAATTTTAAAGGAAGGTCTGGGTGGCCAGGTAGTATGCTCTTGAGAGGTGGACATACGAAGCCTTGGGAATGAAGCCAATTGTACAGTGGAGACCCCAGGAATTTAGAGATGCCAGTAGCATGAAAAGTCTTCAGAGTCATAGGCAGCAAGGAGACCCAGTCCAAGGGAGGAGCCATGTGAAACCAGCAAGGCCAAAGCCGTCTGGAACTTACATCTCACTGTCGTACTTCCTACTGCCAGACACAGAACGATGGGAGTTAAGGTGTGCCTTGCTCAGGGTCAGGCGCTTTGGTCCTGTTCTTGCCTATGCCCACATTCTTCCCTTTTTGGAATGGGAACGTTTACCTTGTATCTCTGTGTATCAAGTATTGGGAATATGTAACTTGCATTCTGATTTTTCAGGGGTTTACAGCTTAGAGTTTGTCTCAAGCCTCAGAGAGACTTTGTTTCTTTATCTTTTTTAGTGGTGCTGGGGATTGAATGTAGGTCCTTGTGCACGCAAGGTCAGAGCTCTACCACTGAGCCACATCTCCAGCCCCAAGACTTTGAACTTGGACTTCTAAACAATATTAGAATTCTGAGACTTTGGGGAGGGATCAGTACGTTTCCGGTTGTATGTAGGATAGTTACCTCATTAGGTGACATAGTGACCTCATGTCCTGTGCTGGAGATCTAGTGTGCTTTCAGGAAGTGTGTTTGTATGTCCTTCTGAGAGTGGGCCAAATGTGACAACAAAGCTGGGCTATCAGCCGGATGCGTTTGATAGCAGCCTAGACAATGAGTACAGCACACTTCTGGGTGTATTTGGGCGAGGCTAGAGCGGTGACTTCAGGTGTTGTATGTTGCTCCTGGTCCCTTTACTCTGGGGCTGATATCCTGTTCTGCCTGGCCACCAGACACTGGCAGCTCTGCCCACCCCACTTCCCATCATGCTTGGCCTTGGCAGGTGACATGGTCTGTGTCCTCCAGCATCATGAGCTGAACTCAACCTCTCCCCCTTTAAACTGCAAGTGCTGGGTATTTTGTACCAAGAACAGGAAGCTGACTAGTACAGTTGTAATTATTGCTATACACTAACTAATAAGTAAATGGGTTTCTCCGCATTTTCAGGTATGCGTATGTGTGCCTGGGCCATGCTCTCCTTTCTCTCCCGTTCCTCAGCTCCCTCTCAGGTCTGGGTTTTGTTTTTCTTTAGTTTTCACATATGACAGAAAACAAAGCAAGCGTTCTTGGACTATTTTTATTGTTATCTTTTGAACATTACTGCACGCCTTAGATGATTTTTTTCTTCAAAATAATGAATTTCAGTGTTAGCTATATATTACAAAAAAAATGCCACATGCTTAAAAAATTTCTCCATTACTGTTTTGTAAGTAATGATGCGTTTCTTAGATAATAACATAAACTAAACTGAAAAAAAAGATGACAATACTAAATACTTGGGTTCAGCTGTGAAGGGAAGGCCACTTTTGAGATATACTCCCTTATTATGCCGTTAATTAACTATGTGACCTTGGCAGAGTTCTTGTAGTAACTTTAACCTCGGTTTCCTCAACATTTAAATAAGAAGTTAGGATTAGCTTGTCTTTAAATTCTTTTCTTCCTGTGTCAATCAATGTATGAGTCTACTTGTTTTTAAAATAGGTACATTCAATTTGCTATGCAAAAAACCTCATGAATGTGATTAGATGGCTTATTAATTTTCATTCACATTAATGTTGGGTCTTCTAATAAAAATCGAGCATGATGAAATCAGAATGTGGCGCACAGTGGCTTAGTACGAGATGTTAGTTATGAGAAGCATAATACCCATTCGCAGGATATGCCACTCCAGTTGGAATGTATGGGTGAGTGACAGTTTTGTCGTTACATTAGACTGTTTGTGTAGTAGGCTGTCAAGTCTAATTCTCCAGAAGTTTCAGTCTCACATGGACTTCTGCTATTTTAAAAAGCTTACAGAAAATATCAAATTTGAAATTTAAACCAACCAAAAATCCACCAGTATGTATCATAGACACAGAATTAGAGCAGTGGTTCACTTCCTTTCCTCTTATATTGAGGTCTCTCTCTCTTTTTTTTCTGAGACAGGGTCTCCCTGTGTAGTTCAGACTGGCCTTGAACGCATGTAGCCCAGGCTGGCCTTAACTCACAGTGACCCTCCTGCCTCAGTCTCCCAAGTGCTGGTATTACAGGCATACACCCCCATGCCCAACCTTTTTCTGTTTATGTGGCTTGACTTCCTTCACCTTGTACCTGCTCACCTGTCTCACTGTGCATCACCTGTTTCTTTCAGGACCCTTCTTTTGGCTTCATCGTTCTAAGTGTGACCTTGCTTGTGACCTTCTCACTTATCTTATATGTCTGGCTATTCTGATGTATTTCTATTCACATTTAGTCCTTTTTCTTCACTTACTACTCTGTATTTACTTTTTATTTCCATTTCCAGTGTCACCATATAGCTGAGTCTCAATTTATCTTTGTTATTTTTTATTTTCTCTTTTGTCTCATTTTTTCACCTACTTCACACAATTTAATTCATTACAATCTATAATTATCATTACATTTACTTACTCATATTTTATTCATAAATATTTATTGTGTCTCAAGTGTGTGCCTTTTAAGGTGTTTCTGTCACTCTTTATGGAGAAGAAATATTAGCAAACAAAACAAGTATTTAAATTGGGAAAAAAGAAAGATTTTTATATCATACTTTGGTTTATATCTGAAATATGAAATCTTTTGTTCACTTTTCATTCAGTTAAAAAATACTGCCATTGTCAATATTATTGTATGCGATATGACTGTAAAACAAAGCAATACTCTCATCTATACCTACATGGTATAAAAGAACAACATCCACAATCGTGTGCATTCCTAAATCTATGCATATGTGCAAGCATAATAGAGTAAAATGCGTGTATTCTTTGCTAAATTTGTTAGAAGTTGCAAACGTTAAAACATGACTATAAACACTACATATTACACAGAAATACTGTATATACATGTATTCCAAGTTGGATGTTAAAGCTAATGAAATTAAAACAGTTAATTTGATAGATATTTAATAAAGTACATTAACAATATTTGACTGAATAGCAATTAGGCAAAAACAGTAAGCCATTCATGGAAATGAAAATCATTAGCTTTTATTCTTTCAGCTAAATCTTTCAATAAACCTTTGCCATATAAACTTAGTCAGACTCAAAAAGTCTTATTTTCAATATAGCAACAAATTAATTTAATCAGATTCTTCTTTTTTTGTTGGTATTGGGAATTGAACTCATGACCTCGCGCTTGCCAGGCAGGCAGTGTGCCACTGAGCTATACCCCCAGCCCCTTAATCAAATTATTCTATTAATGTGTTTGTAAGGAGAAGGGGAAGATGGGCAGGATTTTGGAGTGCAGGACACCAAAAGGACAAACAATTTTTACCAGACAGAAAGTAAAGATGACACCATCAGACTTATGGATTGTCCATGGATGACCATGTAGGGAGGGGAAGCCCAATGTGATTACCCCCTTTTTCAAAAGCCATGGCAGGTGTGATTGGAGCATCATGCCTTGAAAGTGAAGATGATGTTTAATTTAAGGCAAATTCTGATCAAAGTCTTTTGAATTTGGATAGATTCAATCAGTAAGTAGAGCACTATGCAAAGGGTTGCGCTGAAAGTAGAAAAACTTCAGCCACCCTGGAAGACAAGTTCAAGGTATGGTATCATCAGCATTATTTCATGATGTTTTGGGAGAAATAAATGTCACAACTTAATATTACAGTGAACCCTTTATCTTTTAGACTAAGTTAATTAAAAACAGTGTGTATCTGAGAAATGAATCTGAAAGTTTAAGGAAATAATGGCTTTGGGTTATCTTTCTATAAGTTCAAAAACATCTGAGTCGGTTGGTAGAAAATGCACTTACTTTGTAAATTGTTTTGCTAAAGGAATATGATTTGCCCCAATTCTGTATTGAATCTCTTTGCTGAGATGAAAAACACAATTATTCCATCCTTTTCTCCACTGATGTGATATCTGTAAATCACCTTACATTTGACTTGAAATACCTTAATTTAGAAACAAATCTTTACACTTCATTTTCATTTTGTTTTCCTCAGTAAAATGGAAGCCAGACAGCCATTCATACACTCTTCGATTGGGAAAGACTTCTCCCTCCATTGCTCTAGATGAAAACCACAAAGTAGGTTATGAGACGTCAGAACACGCACAAAACAAACATAAATGTGAGAGTTAAGATAGAAAAAGAAAATCACCACAAACAAAATGGAAAGATCAGTACCTAATTTTAAATAAATCTCACAGAAATAGTATTTTACAATGTCTTTGGGTATGATTACAACTTAAGGTACATACAAGGCCCAGCTACTGGAAAGGAAAAAGGGGGAGGTATCAGTGTAGAGGGAAGGGAGGCAGAATGGTGGGTGTTTGCAGGGAACAAGGATTGCCCCTGCCAGACCGTGGCTGCTGGAAGGATGAACATCTTTTCAATGTCCCTCCACGCTCATGTAGAAAGAGTGCAGGCTGTGTTATTGGGTCACATATCGCTGCAGGAAGAAAGCCTTGGGTCGGATTGTCATCACGCAATGTCTAGATCACACAGTAAGTCCAACAGATTTCAATGTAATTTCCTAGGCTCACATTTTTGTCCTTCTGAAGGGAATCTGAATTTCACAGTCTAGGTTTGCACAAAAGATAGCAAAGCTGCATCCCTACAGCAGATGCTTAAAGAGAGATTTCTGTTTTTCACCTTGCTAAATTTGAGGGCTTCCAGTTCTTCCTAAAAAAGAGGAACAACAGATTTTGCTAAATGTCTTCTGAGTTCAAGGCTTGATCTAAATGGATGTTAAACTGTGTACCACTGGACACATGAATCTGTACTACCATACGATTTATCATGTGCCAGATGACTGACAGACTTTTATTAGCAATAGGGCCCAGGGCGAGAGTTCTGCTCAATCTCTTCATTTCGTTTTGAGGACTGGAACTACTTCTGAACTTATATCTATTTTACTAAACCAATTTCCTGAGTCATTTAACAATGTATAACAAATGCCTTCGGAATGCAGATCACTGCAGTAGGCACAGAGAGACATTAAAGGCAGATATAGAACATATAAAACATTTACAGTGAAGCAGAACAGAAAAACTTCACAAGGCAAAAAGAAAGCTAACAACACATAAAAAAGAGTAACTACGAATGCATTCAATAAGTATTCATTGATTATCATGATTCAGATACTATTAACAACTGTGGACATAAAAAGAGCTAAAACAGAGTCTGATTCCAGCCCACGTATTTAGACATAACAAAATCCATGCCAGTAAGTGCAGTAATTATGAGTTTCTAGAATTCTCAACAATGATATTTCAGGCCAGGATTCATTAGAGATGGTAAATATTAAATACACAAATAAGTTCTGTCAAAAATGCTGATAGTAAGTGACAATACTCATAATGTCAAAAGATAGAACCTGATTTCTGATAATGAGATTTTAACAGTAAAGACATCCTACAACTATCATGAAGCTATGGATTAAATTTTTGGAATGGGTACATCACTGTCATTGTGAGAATTACAAAATTAATTTTCCTACAAGAAACTTTTAATGTAGGTGAAGACATACAACTAGATGTAATGATTCAATACTTTTATGATGACATGATTTTTGTATTATAAAAATTACACATGGTTACATCCTGGTACTTTATTCATTTGTAGTGTTTTGAAAATTGATTTTGAAATCATTCATCGCAGTGATTTCCTTGGTAAAGTGCACAAGTCTACTTATGACATCTACCTTCATAGTTATCCAATTTTTTACTTGGTAGTATAGTCTGATTGAAGATTTGGGCCTCAGAAATGGAACTGTGTTCTAAGATGTGAGGAATACTTTTATCACTAGAGTGGAAAACAGTAATGTCCCCAGATGGACAGCTCTCCCATATATAATGGTCATGAGATTCTCTTTTCCTTTTTCTAAAATATTTCAAAATTCCTTTTGCAGCCTTTAAATATTACCCCAAACTAACTAACCTGGAGAATTGTGTTCCTATACAGATTATATTCAGTTCTTAGTATCTAGGAATATGTTACCTAAGCTTTAAATATATCTCATCATATATATATATAAATCTATAAAATAATCTTATAATAAGTAATATATTATATATTATTTTTCACCGAAGTGTAGGCTGAAATGTATTGGGATAAGGTAATATGAAGAAATTAATTTGGATTGCTTCTATTTTCCTAGTATTATATTTTGATAATAGCTAGTAGTAGTACAGTCTGTTATACATTTTTTAAAAAAGTTATGAGGTCTTTGTCATGTAATGATTGTCTTTTAAAAGGACACTGGCTCTTCTTATTTTGAAATGATTTCCTCAAAGTCTGAAATAGTGTCATTTATTTTCCTAAATGTCCTCGTGGACATTAAAAATGAAATGCTATATAGTTTAAGTTATAAAAACATATTATTTTGATCAAATCGTACACATGTTACAACAGAGCTTGGTTTTCCAATTGAGAATTATACATTCCCAGTTTAATTGCTTTGAGAAATATATGGAAATTTTTAAGACTGTATATTTAGCTCCACAAATTAGAACACTTCTTATTCTATATTTCTTACTCAGAAATTACAGCCTATCATGTACAGCCTTCTAATGTAATTTTTATTTATGTTAATGTTACTCATGAGATTAAAACTGCATTGTCCATGGCTAATATTCTGTTTTCTAGACTCAAAAACAAAGCTTCTATGTGGAGAACTGAATGACTTTAAAAACAGCACTTGATTGTGTAAGAGTCCAATATGTACTATGTACTGCTCTAAAACTGTCTTTTATTTAATTAGCAAACATTTTTTCACATTTACTATGTGCAAAGCTAAGTACTGTTGCACCTGGAAGGGTTTTTAAAAAACTACTCTTGGAGGTTTTGTAACAAATCTTATAGAAAAGCATGATTCACAAGATGGAAGTTGCAAAGAAGTTGTTATAGAGCTGAAATTTCTGTTATAGGAATTCTGAAACATGCTGCAAAAAAAAGCACAGGGTGTTGGTATCAAAAAATTGGGTTAATATCCTAGCTGTTTTGCTTTCTTGGTAAAAACTACAACTTATTGGAGGTACAGTGTTTCAATCTGCAATGTTTATTTTGTAGATAGTAAGGTTTAAATAAAATAATGTTTATGATAGCTTTCTAAACCATCCGAAAGTCCATAAATGTCCACTGTTACTATAAAACATGGTGGCCTCCTTAAAGGGGTACAACATTTAGCAAAAGAGGGTAAAATGAGACTCTTTATACTGCAACATCTTTCTCTTTAAAATATTTAATTATATCCATTTAGGTAATGTGCAGAATAAAACATTAATCTGTATGCCCACTGTAATGAAAAAGAGAGACCTGGATATGATTTTTCTTTGAAGGCAAGCGCAGTGTCTTGATCCTGGGAGGTATTTATCATATAAATAGGAAATGTAAAAAGAACTGGTGATTGTCACCTCTCAGAAGGACACAAAGAAAAAGCAGCATTATAAAAGGAGACTCAAAATGCAAACATCCAGAACTATTTTAATTATGCTCTTTTTCAATAAAATGTTTTTGTTATACGAATTTAAACTAGGAACCAAAATCCCAGCACTGTAAGAACAAGGCAGCCTTAAGAGCTCTAATCTTATTATAGAATGGAACGACAATGGCTGGTTTCTCAGGATACATGTTAGTAGGTGGATATGAAAGAGCTGTGCTTTTATTTTATTCCTTTTTTTCATTATCTCTTATGTTTCACAATGCAGAACACTGGTTATTCTTTCCAGGAAATTTTTATAATTGGATTTTAAAGCATCAGATGTGTAAAAAAAAAAGCAGAAGAAAAATACTTAGAGAAGTTTTAATATAGTTCTCACTTTTACAGGAATATCCACAGCTTAGTGACGTAGCTATGTCATTAATAGTGCCTAGATTTTGTTTCATGTCATTGCTTGGGTATTAAGCAGTGCCACTTCGAAGTTTTACTCATCACCCCATTATAACTGGGGGGCATTTTTCCTGAGGCGCTTATCCAGCCTACTCAGAAGTCCAATTAAAGTCAGTGAGAGCTGGACATCCAAAGGGAAAGAGCTGTAGGAACTTGGGGAAAATTTCCATTACCATTGTGATTTACACAAGGTCACAGAATCGTGTAGACTCTAACAGCATGCTCATGGGATTGGGAGGCTTAGCTGGAAATCTTGCTTGTCTGTCTCCAGGAACTCTTGAGGGTAAAAGACCATCTGGAATAGCCGTTCTGAAAAGGTCATCTTGCTCAGTTTTTCCCATATGCTCTGCTTGGGTTCAACATTACAGGATTAGCTGAGGGCTGCCAAAATGACAGGCGCCAAATGAGATGATGCCAGATCTACAGAGAATCTAGGTAATTGGATCTGCTGGGTTAACCAAACAACTGGCCTCAATGAAGCCCTGAGGACTTCAGTCAGAGCCTGTCTTAATTCTCCAGATAATTAGATGGTCATAGTTGGTTATAAAAATAGCATTCTTCAGCCATCTCCCTTTCCGTGTCTCCACTCTATAATCTTCCTATACAAAATGTATCCCATGTAGAAAAAACTTCAAATCGTATCACGATCATGGTCTTCAGCTCTATAGTTCCATTGTGAACAGTGCTTTTAAACCAATAAATCAAATGAAGGAGTTGCACCATGAAGTATTAGTGGTAGGTAAATTCACAAAACATCTAACATATTATCAGACATTTTGAAGAATTCCTATTAGAACTTTAGTCTGTTCTCTACAGAAACACATATTTATGAAAATATAAATCATTTAAATATATGGAACTCTATAATGGTGATAAAAAAGATTTACAATGCCTCTTATGTTTATGATGTATTTTCATGCAACGCAACTATTTAATGAAAGAGTTCAAGAAGCCTATTGACATTTACTTTTCTTTGTACCATATATTTATTAAGCTCGAATATAACATTCACATTAACATCAAACACACGTAAAATATGAAATTGCTAGAGAGGAATGATGACATATTTTAGTACTTTGGTGGTGGTGCCAACATTTCATTTAAGATATTTATATGTGTCATCTAAAAAGGACAATAAATTTCGGTGAAGGCTCAATATATTACAAGACTTTTCATCAACGTACTCCATAGGGTAGGCTAAAACCACAGAGGGAAGGAAGAAATACTGCTGAATAATCAATCTTTGAAAGCATTCCATGTTATTAAAAAAGCTACATTTAAAATATCCATAAGTCTAAAAAATGAATGTGTCAGGAGTGGTGTGATGCATATGTGCAGGTGTGAGATTTCTGTGGAATGTTTACTTCTCTTATTTTTTTCAGTATTCAGTTTATTAGGTTAAAAACATGAAAAAGACAATGAGATGTTAGTGATGCTAAAGTTCTGGCACAAGCTCCACCCCAGAAAGACAGAGAAACCCCCTTGCACGCAGCCTTTGTGAACTGCCAGCTACTGCGCTTGCTTGAGGGCACAGCACGATTCCCCCCAGGGCTTACACACAGCAGCACAAAGCAGACAAACTTTTCAGTTTTAAGGAGAGCTGAGCTGGATTAACCCAATTCGTTATTCTCATATTCATCTGAAGGAGGTTAGCTTAGTTTTATTGTTCTAAATTTGCACTGAGCTTGAGTCCAGCACTTCATCATTACAAACAAATATTACTATGAATTAAGAACAGAAACAAACAAACAAAAAACACGTACCCAGGCTATGTGAAGTGAGCAATAGCAATGGGAAGAGGCTGGGACTGGAAATAGCTGTTTCTTCCAGGGGGTGGAATTACACTGCTCTGCTGCAACTGGTCTGACTGTATTTCATGGTACCAAACCACACATGGATTGGAGGGAGTCATTCTACTCTCTACAGAAGACCCTTTGTATTCTTCCTTAAGCTTTGTTCTTTGGAACTTAAAATGTATCATACTGAAAAGAGACATTTTATAAGATTCCGCAATAAAAGACCTAATTCTACGCTTTTTCAGAGTTAGTCTTTTTTACTTTCATTCACCCAATAAATAAAGTTAGGAAAACTGATTCTCTATCTTCCACATTCCCAAATCAATGCCATCAAAACTCTTGTACGATCTCTTTCTCCACACTTTATTCAGCAATGCCACGGTGTATATGCTAGCACTTGAAGTTCTTCCCAGCACACATGAGGTATCACAGGAAAAACATTTCATAGCATTAATTTTTGGAAAGGGGCTATAAAACATTTTTAGTAAAATGCCACGAAAGAGGAATTTGGCACAGTGACAATCTATGTGTCTTTGTTTTTTACTTTCACAAGTCTGTCTCTCACATACACAGATACACACAACCCACAAATCCTCTCTCCCAAAGATGGGTATGCACTTGAGTAATCTATGTATTTTAATACTTCTAATGGTGTTTTATTTCCATTCAATCCCAAAGCAGTTATGAAACCCCTACTGAGTGAAAATTCTCTTTGGATTTACAGAGAGAAATTTTCACCTTAGAATGCAGTGGGTATGAGTAAGCCTGCTCATTATGTAATACTATTTACAAATAAGCTCCATTATTCTCAAAATCTTGGGGAGAAATTACCTATCATGGAATGGAGACATGGAGCACAGAGGCATATAGCCTCTTTACCCCTCTCCTGAGAAGTAATTTCATATTCTGTTAGGAAGATTACTTTAGATTTCACATAAAATTTAACTCTCAAGAAAAAGCCTTAAAAACTGACAAAACAAACATCTGCTTATTAGGCAGACACAGCATCCAACCTCATCAGCCAATGGTGATGAAAAGTCTGCTTTTGTCTACCACACCTGCAAGGGAGCTGGGACAACCCTGGAGGTACACGTGCAGGTTATCTTAAACTCATGACAAAAATATGTATCTGTTCCTCATTTGCTTTGTGGTTCAGTGTGTCCTACAGATACCAAGTCTGTGTAAAGTCAAACATAGTCCTAGTCACAGCGTCCATGCTGGAGACATTTTACAACCCCTTACCAGAACACATTTAAAAAATTCTGAAGAAAGATTTAACTCCTAAGTTTACCTGTCAACCCTTTTGCTCTTATCTTGACTTTACTGTAACCCTCTGAGTGCCTCTTTATTGTTTAAGCCAATACAAGCGAAGACTTCCATTGTAATGCACTCTTTTTTTCTGCTTTGTCTTTACTCTTTCCTGTCTCGGTTGTGTTTGTATTTTTGCAGAATATTACATTCCAGTATTGGCCTTTTATGCTGTATTTTAACTTGGAAGTAGGTATTCCCCTTGGTCTTCATTTCAAGCTCTCAGTGAAAGCCATATGGGGCTAATCCCAGAAAACTAGGTCCTAGAACTCTTGATGATTATCACGCTAGGCAGAGTATTGGTAGGGATAAAGACATTTCAAGCTCTTAAATCATCTTAAGAATTTTGAAGAGCATATGTCCCAAATGTGACTTAGTAAATATTTACCATAGATGGGCTTTCTTCAGTTAAACATGATTAAATCAAGTTAATCTACTTATCCACATCCCAAATAGGCGCTGGAATGGGGAGGGAAAATGTGGCCTTAGCTTAATACTTATATCAAAAATGGACAGAAACAAAGTCTTTTCTATGCTTGTGGAGTATTGTTGGTGTCCATGAAAGAATTCAAGAGAGGGTTTTCTTACTCTGTAAGTGGATGACTGTTTTTGAGTAAGTGAAAAATAAAATATTTTTAGACAAAATGAGTAAGAATAACTTTTTTAGACCCGTTATCTATTTTAAATCCAGTTACAGCCTCATGTTTTGGGAGGGCCAGAATTATTACGATCTGTACTCTGTAGACTCAGAGAAGAGGAGGGCCTCAAGCTTTAAGTGTAATGCCTTGTATTTTTGCAACTATCCTCACAGATTTATCTCTATTTTTGAAAAGTTTATGACAACAGTAAGAAAAAGAAATTTTCAATATTACAGAGATTGTATTAAAAGGACTCTTGATGTGCATCTAAATTTGCAAAGAGTTTTGGCAAAATAACCTGTTTTATAATACAATTCAGCTATGAATCAAATCTAAGCATTAGTCTAGACTGTGTTCCTCAAGGACAGATGCCCTTTTTACTTGTCTCTGCCTCAGACAGTACAGCAAAGTGCTGGCACAGGGCAGGTGCAAAATGCATGCTTGTTGAATTAAATTATAAATGATCTTTGAGTCTGGATGAATTATTTTCTGTCTCTTATTTACATGATAAAGCCACATAGCTGGAATTTATAAGGGCCAGTTTTCCCATTCATAATCGCACAAGTCGCTAACCATAAAATTTTTGGTTACTGATTTGCCAGAGAATGTACAGGTATGGTATGAAACACCTGAAGAGCTATGATATTATCTGGTAGATTGCAGATGGTAAGCTGCCACTGTAGGCTTCCTGAAAAATGCTTATCCCGCGATCATTTTTGTTTGTTTAACCCAAATGACTTTCTTAGAAGTTTACTTCACAGAGAACTCTGCAGTGCATATTTTCATGTTGTCAAGACATTTTGCTAAGATTCAAGTCATATCATTACACAAGCAAAGCTTCACATATAAGGGAATTTAATCCCTTTGTAGTGAAAACAGTACAGCTTCATTTGGTAATAAGGAGAATATTGGCAAACACAGCAAAAAATTCCAGTTAATCACAAATTTTAACCACTATCTAGTTGACATGTGCCTGCTGTGCTAATTGCTTCATTACTTAATTATGCAAAAATAATAGCATCCACAGCAAACATAGCCCATGAAGCATTATTAAAATACAAAGAAACATGCTCTACACTCTTTAGTATAAACATAAATATTTCATAATGAGGAAAAGCACTTTTTATATAACAGTAATGAGAATTTTGCAGGTTGCCTGAGTTCTTCTTTCTCAAGTAAACCTTTTTAACACTTTTACAGACCATAGCTTCTGCTGTCTGTAAAAGTGTTAAAAAGATCTTAGATCTTACCCTGACACCCACTCTATGAAGTGAGGATTTTAAAAAATTAAATTTTGTTGTAGAGCATTGATGTATGTCCTTTCTCTAACATATAATTGCTGATCACCATATGTTTGTTAAATAAAAAATAAATGACAATGTAAGTAGATAAATAAGAAAAACCCATCAATCTATGGGGGAACCAATGGCACATGTGTTCAGCTGGCTATTTGTTATCACTGAAAGTTCTAAAGGGTTTGCCATCGGGCCCACAGAGCAAGAATTAATTTCTATATACATACCCTTAGCCTGGAGGAAACAAATGGATAGTATCATTTGAGGTCTGCCTATTTAGTTGTTTTAAATGATTGTAGATTCTTTAAGAGCCATGCCAGAAGAGTTTAAGACTTTTACATAAACTTGTTTTACTATTTTTTCTACTTTTTAAAAAAAGATAATAAAAGTACTTTGTACCTGCAACTATTGCCACCATATGTAGTTCTTACATTTGGATGGTTTACAAATTGAAAGGTATACTGGGAGGACAAATATTAACAATTATTGAAGACATTCCAAGAAAGATTTTATGGTCCTGAATACAATTTAAAATGAAAGATTCTCTAGCACCTTACTAGGAAGCATTCCTAGAATAAAGCTATGTGTTCCAGGGCATATATTCTGAATGAGGTAACATTCCTCTGATCTTCCAAGATCTCTGCATATTTTCAGTCTTTCACATTTTAACAATCTTATTATATCTTAACAATTTTTAGCAATCTTATGTTTACCAATATTTGTGTAATTGTTAGCGCCATCAGCATTTTCCTGTGTCTCAAGATAGAGAGAGGGGAATATAGTACTGCGCTGCACTCCATCATCACCTGAAACACTAACATTACTGACAAGCTGCAACGTCCCCTCTAGATAATGCTCAGTCTGCCAGAGGGTCTTAAGATGAAATGATGTGTTGACTCAGTGCAGGCAGCTAATGATCAGTATTGCTCGGTTTATTCGTTTGTTTGTCCATTGGTTGACTTTGAATGTTAATGTGTTTCAAGTTCTACACTGGGCACAAGGGCTGCAGCAGAGCAAAAGGTAGATGAGTTCATAAAGTAAGACATTTTCAGTTTCATTTCAATTTTCTGAAGGAGCACAGAAGGTCAAGAGAACCAGTAAGGGAACCTAGTCTGGTTGAAGGCACTGAGAAAGGGCTTGCTAAGGAAATGATGTCTACAAGTGGATGTTGAAGATCAGTGTAATCACTCATATGCACAAGAGGTAAGGATATTCCAGGCAAAGGGAGCAACATAACGGCTGAGATGTGAGACTTGGGAATATAGGGGAGAACTGCACTACTCCTACGTTAGGGACTTGGACTGCAGTGTGGCAGAGCAGCCTGAGGGGTGGGGACCTGAGGCAGACTCACAGGGTCTCATCCTGTTTTTAGACATTAAAACCACTGGGAAGCAGTTACAGGGTTTAAACAGACAGGTAACGTCACTTTTATAATTTTATAATTTCATAATTTCACTTTGCCTGCTTTCACAGTAGAAAATGGAAAAGAGCTGGGCAAGGGAAAATGCGAATGGTCTCTAGAGTTCCTGCAAGTATCAGGTGAGGAATGATGGTGCCAGCAGGTAGGCCAAGGGGTAGATAGCTTTCACTCCTGCCTAGGGTACCTTTAACAGACTTGGAGATGGACAAGATATGCAGAGCAAGCTGAAGGAGATCGCAGTACCACACCTAGGGTTCCAGAATGAGTCTGCAGTCAATGGTGGTATCAACTTGTATGCTGGGGACATGTTTGTAGGGTAGTTCAGTGTTGGGCTTACTTAGTTTGAAAAGTAAGAACTGAAATAGAGATGATAGGCTGTTCTTAAGAGTCTCTGCAGTTGTCAAATAATACTTACACAGAATCTTTAGGCATTCAGTGTGTTTTCTTACTAAACCTATAAACAAAATTTTGATGTAGGAAGACACCAGAGTAAATGTTTTTACTCAGTAAATATTCGTTGAATATTCTCAAGTAAGGAAGGCTCAAAGAATTAAGATGTTTCACTTAGAGTATGAGTCTAAAATGTAGTTCCAAATTTTATACTTCATTGATTAAATCAATAGCACATTGTCTACAAAGATCCTGCAAATGCATAGAAAGATCACAGTGATATTAGTCTTTAGAATTTTGATATTATCTTAAAAGCCATCGTTTTCATGTATTTAATAAAATTTGTTTTCTTATATTGAAATAACTTCAAACTATTTGCCAAATACTCAGATTTCAAACTCTGGCACTCTCAGCCAATTTAAAACTTGCCCTATTATCTAAAAAACATAACATCCTGGTTCTCTTTCGGGCTTATTTGTTTACTTAACCAGTATGCAAAAGCTGTCATGTATTAAGGGGTTAGGAGCTACTACTAAGCTTTCTCATTTACACACCATGTGTTGAATTGAATATAGCAAAATGGGTAGAAAATGGGCTATGAATTCCTGTGTTCCAATCTTGTGTCTACAGTTTAAAAATAATTTTGATAAAATCCTCACATTTTAACTCCCATTTCCTAATTTATAAAGTAGAGAATAATGACATTCACAGTGTTTTGAAAATTAAATGTGATGCTGCAATCCCAATAAATATATCCATAAATATGGCTCCTGTTAGTACAGGGATGGCCCAGCATTACTTGTATCTGATTGTCATAGGAAATAGCATGTCGTCTTCTCTTCTTCCATATCTTTATTGTTCCTTCTTGACCATCCATTAAATAATGGTCTTACACTTGGTTGCCTCCCATTTAAATGCATACATAGCATATTTAGGTTGTTTCCTTACATTATGGTGCATGTTTGAAATGTGTTTTTTCCCTGCATTGATAAATAACTTCTCCAAGTGGACGAATCCCTTTGGATGTACCTGCCAAGTTTGCCTACACAGAATCTTTACAACCAATAGCTTTGCTCTTCTTCAGACAGCCCTAGTGAGAGAGCAACTCATTATGAGAGAAGTAGGGAACCACTGGATATTAGTCCCAAAGGAAAAATAGATCTCTTTGCCTCTGCCTCCATTCAATTTTTACTTGCTCAGACAAAGGGAGAAGACACTGCTCCTAATTCTTGAAATGAGAATAATCCAAAGTTTCATATGGGTAATTCATAATGATGATCAAACCTGTAACTGTGCTGTTAGAAGTGGAGTACTTTCTCTTGTACCTTGACCAACACACTGGTAGTAAGAATTGCAAAAGTTTTTAAAGCACTCTTTCTGCTTCATCTGGGGATTGATCTTAATTCATTCTTGAAGTCTTTGCAGTCTCTAGATAACCAATGAGGTGGATTATGGCCTAACAGGGAGTCCTTCTGAGCTCCATGGCTATCTCTAAAGGTAGTGGAGCATGATTTATACCCTAGCACTTCACTGTGTTACTTTGGGTAAGCTACCAGACCACTCTATGCTCAATTCCTCATCGGTGAAATGGGGTAAAACACCTTCTGCTGTTGCATGGATTTAGTGACTGAACTTGTACATTGTGTTTATTACAGAGAGGGAAATAAATACATCAGGTTATTATTACATCAGTTCTCCCAATATATAGGTCTTGTTACTAGCACTCAGTTACAGAATGAAATATTAGTATTTATCTTGATTTAGGAGGCCACATTTACATACCTTTTATTGTGGTATATTTTAACTCTTCACTTTATTATCGGTTATTGTTGTTAATCTCTTACTATGCCTAATTTACAAATTAAACTTTATCATAGGTATGAATGTATAGGAAAAACAATTTACATGGGTTCAGTTCAATTCATGGTTTCAGGTATCCATTGAGAGTCTTGGAATATTTTTCTTGTGGATAAGGGGGAGTACTGTATTTAGTAAAAAAACCAAAAATCATAAAATAAAACAGTCAGAATGTAGGATATTTCAGCTAAGTCTGACTTTTTATCTTCTTTTTTTCTGAAAAAGAAAGATCACCATATATCAGCAGGAAGAGATACATTCAGAATATTTCTCTCATTCTCCAAATAACTCCAGGGAGAGCCATTTTCCTATTCTATGTTTTGTGTACTTCACCTCTTCAAAGAAAGTAGTAACTGTAATTTACAGGTTGTTGTCTCTGGCTTTCAAAATTCATTTTCTTTAACTACTTTCAATTTCTTAGATGCAGGGTGTATAAAATGCAAGACAGAATTATTTATTTTCTGGAAGCATGCCCCTATCTCCCACTGTTCAGCATGTGTGTATATATACTGTTGAAATTATATCCTAATGATATCAAATTGCAGAATTATGAGATATTCTGTATCATTTATTTATTTAAGAAATAGAGAATTGGGAGACTTTAATCGCAGAAGCTGCATTATGAATATAGCTTACCGGAATGCTCTTCTCTAATCATATAGAAGCCATGTCATATCTTGGGGAGGTTACAGAAATATACAGAAATCCATTTGTCCTCCAAGGAAATTGAGGTCTCGTTAGAATAATGGCAAGAACTTGAAACCGAGTTGGGAGCCCTGACATCATGAATCGAGACAGTATCCTAATGATTTCATTTTGCGAAGCTACAACATACTGAATGCATAAAAAAAAAGATGATGCTTACCACATATGGTATCTATCATTTTAATCTGTGTTACGTTTTAGAATTTTTAAAGATAGAGCTTGTACATTTGTATAATAAAAGGCCTATAAAAGGCCCTGTTTATGGGTTAAATAGTAAACAATGAGCTATGTTGCTGCTTTTACTATGAGTTAAAAAGATTGTAATGATATAAAACTATTTCTACACATTTCCTATTTGTATATGTAAAAGCCTACCTATGCAGTATAATATGCAATACAAACAATAGTCATTCCCTTTCTATATCATCTAGAATGCCAACTTCATAAAATAGTTAAAAATGCTGTTTTAGAAAGCATTGTATCAAGTAGAATACACAATTTTATTTCTTGCCAGAGGAAAATTTTAATGTTGATTTCTCTGTGTATCCTCCTAAAAAGTGAAAAATGCTCACATAAAGCTTGCATTTTTAATGTAGTCTCTCACATTTGCATTATTTTTAAGCCTTTGCAAAGCAATGAGTTTCAATAACTTCAGACTAGATTTTAAAAATCATGGGGACTCATATCACAATTCTGAGACTATCTGAATGTTGGACTACCTCATACAATATATTTATGTTTCAGTTCTGGATTAAAACAACGGCATCTCAGAAAACTATTTGGATACATAATGATTGTGTGATAAAGACTGCAAGAATATAATTTAAACTTGCAAAAGCAGTATTTTATGAGACCCTACATTTGATATAATACCACCTGAATAAAAAAAATCAAAATATTACCTTCATAAACATTTCAGGCATGTCTCAAGATAATAGGTATTCATTTCCTTTACTCTCAACAGCTTTGGAAGCAGTTGTTAGAAATACATTTAATCTCTTTTAAACTGCAGCTCCTTAAGGCTGATGTGATCACTAAACCAAAGATTTTCTAATTTACAGATTTACTTAGCAGATGCAGTTAGTGCTGTTCTCATAACATTAACAGACGCATATACCTAACTCCAATTTCTTCCTTAAAAGACTGTTGTAGAATGCTTCTGGCAAGAATAATTTTCATATTAACACAAAAATGAATGAAAATGCAAAACTTTAACTTAGATGGTTTAAAATTCTTAGGAAACCACATTGTGAAAAGCATATGACACTGATAGACTTTAAACAATTCTCTCATTCTTTCGACAGGTTGCAAATTCCCTAACCATAGTAGGAGAGCTTTCATTGGTAATATATGCATCTTTTTTATTTATAGCTTTTCTTAAGTTCTTTATAAAAATATTCAAAAGAGGTGTTATGAAATAAAAAGGTTTACACTTATTGGATAAAATTTTCTGCACCATTCACACCTTATCACAGCCGTATATTCTATAACTAAGCGATGGAAAGTGATATTTAAAATTAGGGATAGTTAGGAGCAAAAAGACTTTTTCCACATTAAGGAAATGCAACAGCAACTTTGACTCTTCAAATCACAATCCATGCACGAAGATTCTGGCTCACATTTCTTTCTTTAGGATATCACAGTCAATTAAAAAACGTTAATGAATTTGTACTGGCCAATGAGAAACTATCTCCATGCATTTGGATCAGTACTGCTTGGGCCCATCATACCATTATGAAAGGGACTTGCTAACTATTTGCCTATGCATGGCTGAGTGCTGAGTACTGTAAGGCGATTGGTGTTTCATCTTTTGAGACTATTCCTTAAGGAGAGAAATGTCAAAAATACGGTCATCTTATTTATCCTCCCTAAATGTCAGTCTTGGGACTTTTTTCCTTTGTTATGCTCATTCCTTGGGTCTTTAATTCTGATCTTTATGTTGATTACTCCCAACTTTATAGCTGCAATCTCAACCTCTTTCCCGAATGCCAGCCTCATATGTCCAGCTGCCTACTTACCATCTCCATGCAGATGTTCAAATTCATCTCAAACTATACGGTCAAAATCAAACTCTTAATTTCTACTCATGTGTTTCAGTACAGCTCCATTTTCTCACTTGTTCAAACCTAAACATTTGGGAATCATTCTTTAACCCCCTGCCCAGTCCAACAGCCTCCAAATACATCCCGAATCCACTTCGGCCTAAGCACTCCCACAGTCAGCCAGCCAACAGAGCCCTCGGACAACTGCAGTGAATCTTCAACCCTGACCCCTTCTACTTTCCTTATCATTCAAAAGGGCATGATTAATTTAAAATGTTTGGTTAGTTAATTTCTACCTCACTCAAAGTAAAACCAAAGTTCTGCACAAGGCAGGCAACGTCTTTGCTATGTGCATGTGTCCTTTCCCCCATGACCGGCTCATCTTGTTCTCCTTTCAACCTTAACCCACCACCTCAACCTTTCTTCTGCTAATCAAATAGGTTGAGCAGTTCTTGCCTCAGAGTCTTTCAAACTGAGTTTTCTGCTATGTAAATTCTCCCCACAAATTTGCATATGATTCTTTTAGTTTCTTTAAGCCATTCCTGAAATGTCACCACATCAGAGTGTTCTCCTAGAAGCTCTGTATCACTTACACCCTTACCTTGTCCATTTTTCTTAATACAATTCATCATTTTCATTATTTGTTGTTTTTTTATCTCGACTATATTTCAAGTCCTTGAATTTTGTGCTTTTGTTTTCTCACTGTGGTTTCAATGACATAGCAGAACAGCACATGGCACAAGTAGGAAGACAATAAAAATTCATTGAATTAATTCAGAAAAACTACATGAAGGCATTATGTGGGGAATGTGGTAAATACGGACTTAATTACAGAAGTGTCTTGTGCTGTTATCTGGTTATGTGGCCGCTGGAAGTGGACAAGAGAGTTTAAGGAATATGCGCCTTCTAGAACTCCTAGGTGCACAAGAAAAGAGTGTTTCTCCTCTGGGGACATGATTGGTTCTGATTTCATTAATGCATTTTTATTTGTGATGTTTATGTATCAAGGGAAATACCATTCTTACTCCATTCAATTATATATTGAATCTCTGCTTAGATCCCAACTTAGGTGAAGAAGCAATCATTTACAAGTTAGGATTACCACACAGATGTCCTGTGAGGACAGTGACAGCTGGGTCAGCAGCATTCTAGCTGGCCTTGCTCAGTGTCTGAGAGTGTGCATACTCCCTTACTTCTCAAGCTGTGCAATGTCTGCGCGGATACACTCACTCTGTACTTGATGCTAGAGTCTAAGAGCACCTAGCCTTCACTCTAAATGTAACACAGCTGCTCTGAAAACAGCATGGATGTGATTTGTAAGTTTGCTTTTAACATGTTTAGTTTTCTGCTCGTTGACCTCACCTCACAGGAGACTGAATCGAAATCTTTGTCTTCATTAGTCTAACACTTTTCTTATCTTTTTATAATGCATCAGTGGTTTATAATTTTTTTCTACTTTCAATATTTTTGTACATTCACTGCCATTGGTTCCTAGATTTAAAAAAATGCTGTAATATTGTCTAAAAGCCAAAGATTACTGAAATCAGCAGGTATAACCTTAATATAAAACCTTCTGGAATAAAGACTTTTTTCTTTAATTTCTCACTTTACTAATTATTGTAGGTGAATCGGTATCGTTATGTTGGATGCCTGTAGGCCTTCCAGACAAAGGTGACAGCAGCAGTATCCTGTCTGTAAACAGAGGGGTTCTTCACTTGTTTACAGTCGATGAATAGATGCTGTTAATATTATATATAATCCACAATAACTACAACTGCATTTCTCCAGAATTATATAATTAGTCATATATATTGCTGTAGGCAATTCTATAATCTTGAAAATCTTGACTCAACTATTTAGAATATTGCTGCAATCTTCCTATCTTAAATTGTAGTATAGATAGACCAGAACATATCACTTTAATTCAATAGAAGTGGTGAGCTCATTGGAAAGCCTGTAAATTTGACCGCTAGAAGGTCATTCACAAGGGAATTAAATTAAGGAACAATTCTTTAGTATTGAAATAAACTCTAGTGGTTAACATTTAATAGGAACTTCATTCTTCAAAATAGCATTAATTTGAAAAACTGACACAAATCAACAATTGGAATAGAATCATACTATTAATTGTAACTTCTTTTATGAATATATGCCAAAACTTTGAATCAAATAGCTCTTTGTCAAAATGAGCGAGCATTTCTCAGGTATCCATTTTAAAATAATTATATACAAGGTAGGACGTTCTTATGTTCCTTTGCCTTTCTCTGTAACCTGATTAAAAGTTCTTGAAAGGGCGAATCATTTTCTTTCCTGTATTCTCACGACCAACACAACGCACATTACAGATGTTTAAAGGGGAAATGGAGAATCCAATTTCTAGTTGCACTGAAGTTTCTGCTGTATAAAGCAGCTATTTAAGATCATACTGTACAATAGCCTTGTGGTGTTTGATAAAAATTGTGCTGCCCACAAATGGGATGTTGACCAACTCTAGATAAAATATTAGACAATTTCGAAGAGTTTCCCACTGTGCAGTGCAGTGCTTACTACACAGCACTTACTGGAGGGGAGCTTAGGATCCCGAGAGAATGGGCATGCAGCTTTCTTTCGGAATTTCACTGTGGCAATGTATTTCTTTAACACCGTGCCCTTGTGAGCTTCGTTTGAACTTTCGCACATTATCAGTTGTATGGAGATAGAAACTAAAATCTCTTGCACAACTTATTCCACAACCACATATTCATATCCTCAATGAAATTGCATTAATCTCAGAAATAATCTTAGTGCCATCTAGTTAGGATCACTCTTTTAACACACTTTTCATTAGAAATACTGTCTATATGAATATATTTAATGGTTAACATCATTTTTTTATGAATCATTGTTACAGCACAAATGATTAATAGGAGGCCATACTTTTTTTTTTTATATATTCTCTAGTATAACAGGTGTGACAAGGTGCATTTTCAACAAATATTTTATTATATGTCTAGAATTTTAACCTCTTCTTATAGTCCAGCTTTCCATGTAGAAATGAAAATGAACAAGGCAAATCTACGAAGTGTTTATTTATGAAGCAATAAAGTAGAAACTGCAAGAAAAGGAAATGATCAAATATTAATGCAGAACAGAGATTCTCAATAATCTTAAATTTAAAACAAAAGCTGTAACAAGCACAAACACTGTAAAGAGTAGAAAAGTTTTTGTTTTAGATTAAAAATACTGTAGAACTTAGGGCTTATTATTCCCTTTTAATATGTTATCACTTGCTCACTTAAATTATATTTTCCTCAGGCAATTTTACCAAGTTAGTTTAAAACATTTCCTTTAAAATTTTTAAAGGCAAGATATCCAGGAATTATCCTGACCCATCATAATAAACTATAAAACCTGTACCAAGGTACAGGTTTTATAGTAAATAAATAAATCCAAGTTTGTGTTCTTGTTTTGACATACCCATAATTCCCGCAGCTTTCTTGTGAGAAAGCTATTTGCATAATTTTTTCGATAAGACTTCACAGTTCAAAATTTCAATCATTTTTTGAATTTCTTTTAGTTTTACTAAGTTTTCCATAAGTAAAATAAAATTTTATCCCCTATAAATAATTGATGAGGTTTTACCTTGAGACTTTTTAATGGAATACTATACCTCAGATTAGACAAAGAAAAGCATAAAATCTACTGAATTGATTCTGTACATGGCACACTGTACCGTAAGTATGAAACATATTATAGAGATCTAAAATATAATTTTATTTTGTTTGCATTAAAGGGAAAATTGTGTGATAATAGCAAACACTGTTGCAAACACAGAAAAAATCTACAGATCTACAAATTAGAATGGAAACTATGCACAATACCTTCAGTGACATAGCTGTATTTTTTGTTGATATTGCCTTGCTTTGCTATTTCGCTATTTAAAAAAATTTTTTTCTGCCAATTACTTACTCTGCTTCATTGATTTTTAAGTGACGCAATATACTCAATCACTTGCTCTTAGACATCACTTATGAGGGCTGCTCCTCAGTTACTTTATGGTAGCTACATACTACAGTTAGAGGTTAACATCACATGTGCCAAGTCTCATCCTGCCTCCCCCGGAAATGAATTCCATAACAAGAAAAAGTGGAGCGTAGATACTTTGACATACACATTAGTGAGCGACTGTCTGAGCTGTGAATGTCATAAATTTATGATCAAAGTTTGTGTTTGTCCTTTTACAATACTGTGTAACCAAAACTGCTTTCCAAAATGTGCTTTCCTTCTACCATTCCATAAATAATTAGAAAATGCTGCCCCTATTTGAACATTTTGTTCTTTATGGAAGGAACATTGTTCATTATCAACTGGTTTACAATTAATACCTAGACATATTGTTAATAATGTCATACATTAACTGTTTAAGTGCAATTTTATTAGATGTAAAAAGCAATGACATTTCACCCTAAATATGAATCTTCCAAGAAAATGCAATAGATAAAGTTGCTGGAGATCTCACAAGCGTGGAAATACCTAAATTTGGGAAAACTGCATTATGTTACCGCACACTACTGGGAAGAACCCACAAATTTACCCTGAAGTTGAAATGTACTGATATTGCTGTTTGATTGTTTTGGGGGTTAGTTAGCATATGATTTAAAAGAGCAAAAGGAGAGATATTTAAGGATATCTTTTGTTTTTTTGGTCTTTTTGAGACAGCATCTCATTATGCAGTTCAGGCTGGCCTTGAGCTCACTTTATAGACCAGGCTGCCCTCAAAATCACAACAATCCTCCTGCCTTAGCCTCTTGCATGCTGGGATTACAGGAGTGCACCACCATGCCTGGCTAAGGATATCTTGTTGTTGGTGATAAACTGAAATCCTGGAAGTCTAAATCAACATACATTTAGAAACTACAGCCAAGCCTGTATTGAACTACACACATTCCATTCTTCTCCTTAACTTCAACAATTTTATATACCACAATCTGGGATAACTTCCCCCAAAACAAAATTATCACATCACAGATTCTGCTAAAATTTTTCTACAATTATTCATTGCTTGTCAAGTAAACATTTGCACCAACCAACATTTCAAACTTCTTTTTAACCTAACCTAAATCTTACATGTTAAGCATTCAGGAGGCACTAATCCCTGAAAATTACTTGTACTTTGCTCCAACCATAAATTCTTTTCCATGTCTAGAATTGTTTTCCTTCTACTCCAGTGACATTTTTGTAATTCTTCAGAATTTGTATTAACTCTCTTACTTTAAATCATTTTAGAGAACCTCCCTTTGAACACATTTAAGCAGTGGTCATTTCTGTCATTAACATTTTTTGTAATTAACTTTATAATTGCAATTGTGTGTTTCATGTTTTCCTTTTAATTCAAGAGATATTATTGGACATCTTGCAATGTGCCAAGTGTAGTGGGGTTTGACACTCAAAGTGTGTTCAGGTGGACCAGAAGCTTTGCTAAAAACTTAGGCAAATTTATATGAAATACCTAAATAAGTCTAATTTTCATATATCAATTAAAAATAAAATCAGTAAAAATATAGCAATATCAAATCATGATAACAAGATCTTTAGGCAATTATAGTTGGAGAAGCCTTGTTTTGGAAGACACAAATATGAGTTAACTTAATTATTTCCTTCATATAGTTTATCAGGCTATAGCATCACATAACATAATCGAGGCAGAGGGAAAGAACAGATCATGAATATAACACCTGAAATTGAAATTGCTAGAAGCAAACAGAGGGGGAACACTTTAAGTTATAGGCACAAGTAAATGCTTCCTGACTAGGATTCCAATAGCAGAGGAAATAAGAATAAGAATCAACAAATAGGATGACAGCAAGTTAAAATTTTTCTGCACAGCAAGGGAAACAACTGACAGAGTGAAGAGACAGTGCACAAAGTAGGAGACAACGTCTGATGGCTACTCTTCCTGCAGAGGATTAATATCCAGAGTATATGAAGAACTCAAACACTTACCATAAAAAAACCCAAAACAAAACAACGAAACAAGGCTGGGGATATAGCTCAGCAGCACAAGTGCCTGCCTGGTAACAGCAAGGTACCGAGTTTAATTCCCGATACCGAAAAGAAAAAAAAAGCAAAACAAGAAAACAAAACCCAACCAATGCATGGTCAAGTGGTTTGGAAAGATGCATATCAAGAGAAGAGCTACAAACGGCTGATAGGTATATAAAAAATTGTTCAACACCTTTAGCCAACAGGCAAATGCATTTTAAAATTACATTGAGATCCTGTCTCAATCCAGTCAAGACAGCTGTCTTCAAGAATATAAAAATCAATAAATGCTGGCTACGGTCCATGGAAAACAACCTTTCTACATTGTTGGTGGGGATGTAGATTAGTACATCTACTAGAGAAATCAGTATGAAAGTTTCTTAAAAACTAAAACTGACTCTAGGCCAGGCCTGGTGGTGCACACCTGTAATTTCAGCACTCAGGCTGAGGCTGAGGCAGGATGCTTGCTGTGAGTTCGAGGCCAGCCTCTGCTACAGAGTGAGCTCAAGGCCAGCCTGAATTGCATAGCAAGACCTTGTATCAAAAGACAAAGAAAAAGTAACTCTAGAAGATTGAGGTTCAACATTAGGTTGCTTATTTGAGCTCATTCAGAGACCTAGAAAAGCAAAAACAAATCTGGGCAACAAAGGCAAAGCAGTGGGCATCACAATCCCTAACTTGAAATTATACTACAGAGGACTGTGATGAAAACAGCATGGTACTGGCAAAAAATAAGACCTGAGAACCAATGGAACAGATCAGAAGAGGCAGAAACAGCTTTAAACACACTCACACCATCTTATCGTTGACAAAGAGGCCAAACTGGAAGAAAGACAGCCTCTTTAATAAGTGGTGCTGGAAGAACTGGCTTTCCACATGCCTAAGACTAAAACTTGACCCATGTCTATCACCATGCACTAAACTAAAATCAAAATGGCTCAAAGATCTAAATATTAAAACAGAAACACTAAATCTGCTGGAAGAAAGAATAGGTAGAACTCTTGAAGACATATGTGTAAGCAGAGACTTCATTAACAAAATCCTGACTGCATGGGAAATACGACAAAGAATCAACAACTGGGATCTCATCTTATTAAAAGCTTTTGCACAACAAAATAAATCACCAACAGAGTGAAAGGGCACAGTGGGGAAAAATCTTAGCCAGTTGTTCTTCAGACAAAGGACTAATATCTAGAAGATATAAAGAAGTGAAAAAAATAAGACTCCCCAAATTTAAAGTCCCAATCCAAAAATGACATCTGTGAGTAGACACTTCTCAGCAGAAGTACAAATGGCAAATAAACACATGAAAAAATGTTCAGTATCACTGATAATTCAGGAGATACAAATTGAAACAACACTGAGATTCCATCTCACCCCAGAAAGAAGGGCTATTATCGAAAAATGAACCAATAACAAATGCTGGAGGGGCTGTGCGGGAAAAAACAACACTTCTTCACTGTTCGTGGGAGTGTAGACTGGTGCATCCACTGTGGAAATCAGTGTGGAGATTTCTCAAAAAACTAGGACTAGAGATTCATTTGATCCAGCTGTTCGCTTTCTTGGAATCTTCCCAAAAGAATTGAAGGCATCATACCACAGCAATATATGCACAACCACATTTATAGCAGAACAGATTGTAATAGCTAAATCTTGGAAACAACCAAATGCCCATCAACTGAGGAATGAATAAAAAAGGTATGTTTTTACACAGCGGAGTATTACTTAGCCATAAAGAAGGATAAACTTGAGACATTAACAGCTAAATGGATGGATCTTGAGGCCATACTTGTAAGTGATACAAATCAGACACATATATGTAAATATCACATCTTCTTTCTGCTATGAGAAACTGAAAGTGTAAATAAGAACAAAAATGCGTAACAGATGTTGTGAAATAGGAAATAATTGTTCAAAGAGAAAGGGGAATTAGGGGTGAATAGAAGGGAAAAGATCAATGAGAAAAAAGGATAAAATGGAAACAAAGCTTTCTAAATAGGGAGGGGATCAGGGTTTGAGCGGAGGGGTGGGGAAGGGAGAAAAGAAGAGACTAAGATATATCAATGTACAGGTACAAATTCTTTACAATGAATGTGATCATTATGCATATCTAAATTGTACCAAGGACTTTAATTTTAAAAACTAGCATTTTCACTGTTTTTAAAATACAATTAAGAAAACCTAAAATTAAGCAACTGTTTGACGTAGTTAGCATAGACAGCAATACCTCCATACTCATGTTTATTCTGATGCAACTTTCAACAGGTAAGCTGTGGAAACACCCTAGGTCCCCATCAACTGAGAAATGGATGGGAAATGTGACATACATACACAATGGAGTGCTAAGCCAAAGAGAAGCATGACATCATGTCATCTGCAAGTAAAGAGTTGAAACTGGAGATCACTTGTTAAATGAAATGTCAAACTCAGATAAATACCGTATGCTTTCAGTGACAGGTGGATTCTAAAAAAGAAAGGAGTCAACATGAGGGTAGAAGAGAAGGCTATTACAGAAGAGAAAGGAAATAAGGTGTGGTAGGGAAAGGCCAGCTTGAAGAACTTTATAGGTACCCATTGTTCTGTGTAACTAATATGCTTTATTTTTTTTTTTTTTTTTTATAAATGGAGGGAGGCATGCATGGACAGACAACCTTTTACAAAATGGCAAAAGAACAGTACAGACAATACAGAGTTACAAACAAAGTGATAGGAAATTAACAATGCTTCTTATATTACATATTGATATCTTCAAAGTGGTTTCTAATGAAAACAGATGGAGACATGCAATATTGATCAATCAAGGACTCATTGACAGTTTCTTTCAGCAAAGAAACAGAAGACAGTAGAACAACTATGTTAACTATCCTGTATATACATACATACAAAATTTCTCCTTTCCCTTCTCTTTTCCCACATCCCAATTGCCTTTTACCCTGGAGTGTTTTCCTATCATTTCACAATGTCTATCATACCTCCTAGTTTAAATTAACTCTTTCAGGTTTTACACTAGTGAAACAATGCGGTGCTTGCACATGTATGTCTGATTTATTTCACTTATGAGTATGATCCCTACTTGTGACCATTTACCTATAAAAGCCTCGAGTTTGTCTTTCTTTATAGCTGAGTAATATTCCATTATATAGAAGTACCACAATTTTCTTATCCAATCCTCGGTGGATGGACATTTGGATTGCTTCCACAATTTAGCAATTACAAATTGTACTGCTATGAACATAGGTGCACATATATCACTGTGATATGATGTTTTCAGATCTTCTGGGAATATACCCAGCAGGGGGATAGCTGGGTTGAATGGGACCTCTAGACCAAGTTTTCTGAGGAATCTCCAAACTGATTTCCACAGTGGTTTCACCAGTCTGCATTCCCACCAGCAGTGGAGAAGGGTTCCTATTTCTCCACAACCTCGCCAGCATTTGTTATTGGTTGATTTCTTAATGCTAGCCATTCTTACTGGGGTAAGGTGGACTAATATGCTTTAATAATAAAAAAGAAAGGGCCATTAAAGAAGTATAAACAAAGCTTCAGTGTACAGGGGGCTGCTGAAGGGAAAAAGATTGCAAACAATTATGATTATGATTATTACTGCCAGAAAGTACCACTAATAGTAGTAAATGCTCATTTGCTAATTCTAGTATATGTACTTGGTCCCATGCTAGCCCTTTAACATGTTTGGTTTCTAATCTTTAGAATGACCATGATTACATGTATCCTCATTTAATATGAGATAAAATAGACTGAGAATGTTTAGATACTAGCAAAGCAGTCTTTGGGTCAGGATTTAAATATGTTTGTCTGTTGGTTCCATTTTTAAAAATTCACTTGTCTCAGCTTATTATTTATGTCATTACTTATATATTACCTTTCCCATTCAATATGTGGTGTTTCTCTGAAACTTAAATGTAAATTTTTAAAAATTTTTAAGTCTACTTTGTCTTTCATTGATTCTCCTACAGAATGGATTGGAGGTGATAAATATTTTTTTCAATGACATCTGAAAATTAGCAATTCTCGACAGGACAATTTTTGAAAAGTTTTATAATATAGGGGAATAGTAGTAGAAAGAGGCTTAAAATATGTGCATATGAATGTATGTGGACGTGTATGAATGCAAATTATACATGGTTGTAAGGATAAGGAAGAATTATTTTAAAGCTTGAGAGACTATGGCAATGCCATTACCTTGAAGGTTCCATGGTTCTTTGATTACTACTTGAATATAATAGGGTGTTGGACACATAGCTTGAATATTCTATTGTTTGTTTACTGACAGAAACTGATTATATAAAGGATAATTTTGCATGATTAATTAATGAAATTACCTAATAATCTGAGGGTTGATAATCTTTAGATTAAAAACTCCCACTTATTAGTCCCATATAAAATGTGGGATATCTGTTTTGAAGTAGCATCAGGTTCCCACTCTTACAGAAAAATCCTATGTCTACAAATATATTAATCTTCATGGATCTCTGAACCTCAAATTTGATATCCTAACAATGAATTCATTCTTACAGAGAAATTTAACATATACTAAGTTCTATTTAAAACAATCTCAGACACATCAGTTGTAGACTTTTAAAATGCAGTATAACCTAAGAAATAATTTGCTGAAGTAGAGGATTTATTTTGGAGTAAATTTTTTAAAATCTTTTTTCTTATAATCTTGTATAGCCTAAATAATATTTTGTAAGACTTTCCATCACAATTTAGTCAGATCATAACAGATTAATGAAAAAAGCATTTGAGACACGAGGCTAGTTTCATACTAAAAAATAAAAGGCATCTCATTTTTTTCTCTATATTTGAATGTTATTTTCACTGAAATATCATGGGCAGCTGGATTCCTTCAGAAGGGTGAACACAAGAGGAAGGGCCCGTGTACAGTGCTCCTAAACTCTGCCTTCACCTGTTACTGGCAGTTGTAAAAGGACACTGAAATCTGTGCCTTTAATCTTATTTTCTTCTTGCATTTGTAATCTTTCTATTTTTTCTTTTTATTCTGTTGCAGAATGTGTTTTTTCCATTACCAACTGTGTATAAACTTTGATTCATTTGTACTCGGCGACAACAAAATTTACTAACATTACTATCACCATTATTTTCTATCACCTTTATTTATTTAAAAACCTTTTCTTAAAAAGCAGATCTTAAAATTTATAAATACTTCAACTGAAAACTCATTTCATTGACTGTATTGTTTTAATTTGGCTCCATGATAACTTAGGTTTTTTTCTCACTCCAAAAGGGGTATTTGGAAGCCCGTGGGTTAAATAGTACCGTGAAAGCAACACTCCAGAGTGTACTAAAATCCCTGGCACCTCACCCTCCAGTGTGTGTAACTGACACAGAAATGAAAGTCTAGCGAGTGGCAAGATGGAAGAGAGGCTGCCAGTGACAAGATAAACAAAAAATAACTTTTCAGTTTCAGCTAAAGCGAGTCTGGGTTTGTCCAAGACCCACACTTTTGTGTAACAAGATTTTATTTGTCCCGTATCAGCTCATCTGCATCAAGACTTTAGAATTTAACATATCAATTTTTTCCATCAGTGTGGAGACTTAGCCAAATTTTTAAAATCGTAAGGTTTTCCAAATTCCTGGAAAATACACTGATTAAAAATTTTGCTTACTTTTCCCAAGAAATTTAAAGTTCTTTATATTAGGAAATTGCAGAGGAAAATGCCCACTAGGAAGCTTTGATTTTCTATATTAAAACCACAATGGTTTTCATTATGTTTAATTCTCTTTTCTTTTACTTTAAAGAGAAAAAAACAATGAAAGTGGTACAGAATTTCAAAATAAGATGACAGGCAATTAACAGTGGTTAATATAGTGCATATTGTTATCATCAAAGTAATTGCTCAGATTATAAGATATGGGCATGAAAAGTTGATCAAAAAATTAACCATTTAACTGTTCCTTTCAATAAACCAATATAAATTAGTAGTATAAATATCTCAGCTATCTCATATATATATGTGTGTATGTGTATTTCCCTCCCTTTTCTCCTTTCCCATGTTTAATTTTCTTGGATTTAGTTTTGTTCCTCATTCAAAGTATATTCACTGAACTCTTACTACATGCCATAGGCTGCACTAGAGACTTGGGAATAGAAAAGATAAACATGACCGCTCTCCTCAGTGTTTGTTCTGGACTCCAAATTATGTTCTCAGGCTTGGTAGTATGGGTTACAATGAATGAAATGAGTACTCTTAAGAGTGAAACAGTTGATCTGTCTATCTTCTATCTATCTATCTATCTATCTATCTATCTATCTATCTATCTATCTTTCTTTTCTTTCTTTCTTTCCTTCTCTCTCTTTCTCTCTCTCTCTCTCTCTCTCTCTCTTTCTTTCTTTCCAGTTAGGATCCTGTCAGGTTTTTATATAATACAATGAATGACAGGATTTAAATAAAAAACATAACTTTTATGTTTTACTTAATTCAGAAGATTTATTTCTCTGCATTGACAAAATGATTCTCAATAATATTTAAAGGAATGGAAATAATTTATGTTACTGGAGAGAAAAAATATTAATTTTAAAGACATTAGAAGGGGACTCATTGTCTGAACATCAGCTTTGCGAATAAAGCAACCACTTGAGTATCTATTGGTGAAACCAATTATCTTTGTTTAGTCTCACAAAGAGTATTAGTAGTGCATACAAATCCTGCTGTTACATTTGTTTCACAAGTTCATAATTGGATGTTCAGTTTTCAGAAGGTTATCAACCAAAAATCATCATGACAACAGGAAAAATAAAATTAAGGTTTCCTGGCGGCTGAGCTAATGCTCTTTGAGGAACTGTATCATGTGACCAGCTTCTGGTTGTTTAGTTTCCGTTGCCATTGTTACAAATTCCATTTCATTCCTGTAAATTATATTTTCTACATTTGTATGCAGAAAACACCATTTATTATACCAATAGTTGTGTCCTTAATACTGCATGAACAGTTAGCTGCTTCATTTCAACTATTCCCTAGTTCTGCAGTTACAAATCTTGAGGAACGTTTGTTTCAGAGCTTATTAAATATGTCTGTCCTCACACAACATCCCTATATCCTCAGTCAATAGGCCAGGTATTGTCGAGTAAAAAGTTGTTATATTTTCATTTCCTGACATGTTAACAATTTCATTCTTTGTTTAGTAATTCAACAAACATTTAAGATAAGTCTAGGGGCTGGGGATTTAGCTCAGTGGCACAGCGCCTGCCTGGCAAGCACAAGGTCGTGAGTTTGATTCTTGGAAATGGAAGAAAAAAAAAAGATAAGTCTACATATGAGGTATAGTTTGGTGAAAAGTGTAAGTGAATAAATAATGACCTTGAACTTTTGGAATCCCTCTGGCAAATCTACCTAAAATCTCAAATGTTGAATACAGAGAACATCAAAAAGAAATACAGCAAAATGATGTGGAATAAAATTAGTCTGCAGTGAATTAAAGTATAACTGAAAAGGCCTTTCCTAGTTCTGTATAAATCAAATCACTGATGTGGTAATTAGACAAAATATAAATCAGGAAAAAGACAATGTGTTTTTCCTAAAATAACTTTATATCTTTTTTGTGTGAAGCAATGGTAATTTAATAAAATATTCAATGTTAATTAGTCTAATAACTGAAAATCTTCTACAATAAATAAGACATTTATAATGAGGAGCCTGAATGCTAGTATGGCTGTAACATAGCTCAGAGACTTACTAAGACATAATCCTTGTGGAAGAGACACTTCAGGCAGAAGACAATTGCACTAACAGTCACTGGGACAGAAAGTTTAGATGCTGTCCCCGCCGCCTACACATGGGTATGCATTTGTGAACACAGTCTTTGTTCTCCCCGCGTCAAGTAAAAAGACATTCTGCACGGTTACGGAATTGTATTTCATAGAACAGACACTTGATTCACAGTTGACACATTCTGATTCTGGTTTCAAGTTAGCAAAGTGGTTAAAATGGCTCATAGGAGCTTAATTACAAGAGTCTGCAGCACACAGTCATGACAGTTTCACTGTAAGGTTTTGTGCTGCAATAGAGAGTCTGGCAGTGAGCTCTTATTTTGGATGTTATCCAGAAGAACGCAATTACTGGAAGCACCTTGCTTTTTGTGTCTCATGTATAACATGCTCCCAGGTCATAATCTAAAATACTCTAGGAAATAAAGTCATCTACGTGCAATACCTGCAATACGGTACACACGTCTTGTCTTCTGAACATGACATGTGAGTTAGTGGTGAGGCTAATATAAAATGACTAATGAGATCACTAGGTTGGTTTAATTCATTTTCTAAAAAATGACTGTGACCCCTGTGATCCGCTGTATGTACGAATGTGGCTGCTGTGCTCAGATGTGTGGGAAATCACACACAGAGGGTTGCACTAAAAGCATGATGAGCTACGGATAAAAGGAACGAACTGAAACAGGAAAGGCTGAGAAGAAGATGAGGCACCGGAGTCTGAAGAATACTCCCATGTGACTTGTCTTGATAAATATAAGACACATTAACCTAACACACAGGCACACAAGCGCATGTGGGTACTGTTGCAGTGGGGACCCAAAATGTTCCCCCAAAAGGCTCACTGAGTTGAAGGTCTGCCTGCTTGTGGGCTTCTGGGAAGTAATTGGATGATGAGGTTCTAATTTAATCAGCAGATTAGTCCACTGATGAGCTCATCATATAGCCACATAACTGGGAGGTGATGGAAACGGAAGTTGGGTCCAGCTGAAAGGAGTGGATCATGAAAGTCTGAGGCTCGGACTATATCTGTTTCCCAACCATGCCCCTCCTCTCTCTGTGCCTGTCTCTGTGCCTCTGTCTCTGATTCTATTTCTCTCACCCTCTCTCTGCCCCTCCCACCATCTTGGCAGCCACTAGTTGAGAAGCTTTCCTTTGTCATGTCATTCGCCATGCTATTTCTGCTCTGCACAGTCCTAAAAGCAATGGATCCAGACAACCATGAACTGAAATCCCTGGAACTGCAAGCCAAATTATTTTCCTGAGGTAGTTGGTCATAGTGACAAGAAGCTGACTGATACACACGTGAACACATCTCAGGTAACTCGTTTCAACAAGGTATGTTTTACAAGCCTCCTGAAAGCAGGAAAAGAAAAAACCCCAAACAAAACGGGCTGATTTAGCAGCTTCAAAATTTGTAATCCAGCAAAGATACATCTCAGGAAAGCTAGAAGGACTGTCAGCCTCCAAGAGCACAAAGGGCATACCGATTTGGAAGGAGAAATGTTCTTGTTATTTATTTGTTCTTTAAAAGAGTAGTACATTTGACCTTTTCTCTAATATTATCTTCCTGGGCTCAGCTAGTGGACATTTTATACATAGAAATATATTAAAATTAGACCATTTGGCCTTTAGAAACTGAGTCATTGTCAGTGTGGTTTACAAAGTATCAGACAACTCACATTCTGTTCATAAAGGATTTCGAAGCCAGGCTCCAATGGAGGGACTATCAAAGTAAAGCTGTATTCTATCACTCACAGTTCTGGTAAGTCCTCCTCTATAGGTTTCTGAAGCAAAAACAAAGGATAACAAGTACTGTACTGTAATTGGAAGGAGAGGAATTTGAGCCCAGTTTCTACACCCTCACAGTATTATTGCAGCTATGTAGTTGTATTATCTTGATTAAAAAGTACCAAATTTTCAAGGTCTCCATTTTTCCCTCCATAAATGCCCTGGCTTAGATGATTTTATGTATCTTACCATATGTCAAATTCTCTGAGTTTATAATAAATGTATTTAAATTGTCAGGATATGTTGTTTGAAAAGAAAAGATCATAGGATAACACAATACGCCTAGTGCTTATCAACCTTTTCTACTGTTTGTCCCTAGGAGGAGAATGGTAAATATTTTTTTCTAGAAATTCTCTGAAGTCTCTTGTCTTATTGTAAAAATATCCAAATGTTGCACTTTAGTCTGTAAGGTATCCTTATTCATTTTAATACAAGGTGATGTTTATAATTGTGTAAGTTCTGAAAAAAGATCAACACAAAACTTCATACCATACTCACCCTGTGGTACTGAATATTTCTTCACATACAGCAGGATACTAAATGAAGATTCAACCCCATGCTTACTGCAGTGTAGCTGGTTTAATTGGGTTTAGCTGGAGAACACAGACACATAGTTGGGAAAGTGTGTATAAGAGGAGCGGGTGTTGGAGATAAAATCTAGTAGATTGGTGACAATGGGATTAAACGAAGCAGCTGAGCTCCACAACTAAAAATAAAATTAGATGAGAGATTTTTAGTTCTATAGATTTTACTGAAGCTGCTGGGTAGCTTAGGTCAAATCAGGCAAATCTCTGAATGGTTCTTTACTTGAGCTTTTTCTGCCAACTGTTCCAGATATTGAGCTTGAAATCTAATCTTCTAAAATTATTACAACAAAGTTTAAAATGCTTCATTAAAGAACTGTTTACCTAAACATTTTATATACCAATAATCTTTGTCCTCCAAAAATAACTGGAGCATAAATTTGTTGGTTTTACCAAATAATCTCATCGCTTTAACCAAAATAGTTAATATACAAATGTGTTTGCATATTAAATGTGGAATTTGACTTTAGTTCATGTCTTGGTAGTGGTGTAGGAGCTGGTGTTTAGACATTTAACAATCGAGAAAATATAGAAAATATATAATTCTATTCCTGAAAAACGACCAAGGGCCTTAAAAGGAAGATAAAAGGCCTGCTTGTTCAGCCAGCATTCCCCTACATCAGGGAGGAGTTATGTATAATGCAAGGGACAATTAAAAGAATAGGACTTGTTCATTCTGGAGGAGAAAAAAATAAATGCTGAATTATAACTATTTTTATTTCTGTATATTATACAACCATCTTTCTTGAGGTTGTAGTTATCCAGCTATGTGCAGGCAAGGAGCTAGCCAACTGACCTTTTGAATTTCTATAGTGTGCTGTTTTTCTGAATCACTGTGTAATAGCCCTAGGCATCTCTCAGATCACACCAGGAAAAAAACTGAAATTAAGCTAAAGATCCAGGTTTCCCCTGAGCAGAGTACTGAATACCTATCTAAGAGTCTATGGCTATTTGTGCCTTACTTGGATTCATACAGACACTATTCTATAATAAGCAGCTCATGAGGAATTTCTTCTATTCCACAATTTAAATTTATAAAATGATTAATGAAACAAGGTCTGGGAGTCACATTCAGCCCTTTCCTAATTAATCAATAAAAATTTAAATTATTTTTAACATCTTTGTACAAATATTAAAGAGTAGCTAAAAATGTTAAAGAGTAGTAGCTTACTAAAGAGTAGCTAGATGAGACCTATGTAATTATTTCACACAAAAATTTATCAATTTTCTTGGTAGAACAAAACTCACACAGGTTGAAAAGCAGGAACCATTAAGTGTACCGTAAGTAGCGCCTTATTCTTTTAGGCACTAAACTCTGTAGTTGAAATAAGCACTTTTCATAAGACTCACGACTTGCTAGTGAATTATGGATATTTGCATCCTGGTGTGCATGCAGTAGAGTCTGTTTATTCAAAGCAGTATTATAAAAAAGACAAATATTTGAAAAATAATGTGAAAATGTTTGTGAAACAAATAGGCATATTTCATATTAAATGCAGTAAAACAGACAGAACTGTTTTTACTTGTCAACATATTCCTTCATTGTTTATTTAGTGGTTTAACAGCACACCGCATGTGTTATTCCTTTGCTGCTCAGCGCTCCTTAATTACCTTATTTCGTGGGAAGCACTGCTGCACATAAAGTACTGGTGCTGTTGAGAGACGGAACCACAGAACCAAAGCACAACGTTCACCCTTTCACTTCATGAACTACAAGTTTAAGGGGGTGGGCAAAGGAGGACGCTAAAAACCAGGGATGGTGCTTCACTCAGAGATAGCTGCCTATTCAAATTCAGCTGGAGTTGTCTGCCAGCCCTTCATATACGAATTCAGGGACAAATTAGTAATAGTGCAATGGCTCTCTGTGTTCTCATTAGTAGTGAGCAATTCACAAAAGACAAATCTTGGGCAGAAAGCACTACTGACTAAATGTTCTGTGGGGTGGCTTGGGAAAGCCGTAAGAACACGTCTCTGTGCTTACTTGGGATGAGGCATATTTTGGAGTTTGGTTAAATATAACGATTGTGCTTAAACACACTTTTTTCCTGGTAACAGAAGACACGATAGCTTATCACTGCAGAGCATGACCTGCAGACTTTAAACTCCACAGGCCAGAGATTTTTTTTCCTATGAAGCATCCATTTCTCTTCTAACACTGCTGGCGGCTTTTGCAGAGAAGCACAGCCAAGAGTGCTGTGACCATGCCGGGGTTTTGTAACCTCGGATGATATTTTAAATGTCATTAAAAGGATGTCTTCAAGGTCATTTTATCAGGAGACTCACGCTGGAATGAAGTTCATTTTGCACTTTATTGTGGAGAACAGAAAATGAAAGTTTTTATATTGGTACTGCTGAGGTTTCAGTTTCTGTACCCTGAACAATGTGTTCCTCTCTAATCTCATCAATTCAGTCAGGATTTTCTGGACAGAAACTAGAGTTTTAGGTACAATCTTCTCCAATTCCTCTTTATACTCTTCATCCAACTCTAACTTAAAAATCATAAAATCTACTCATGTCCAAATCGCAGCAGTTCATTTCTGTGCTAACATGCACCCTCTGATCATGTAGGGCCCTAAACCACACATCTGCCACGGCTAGACCTGATCAAGTATCTTTGAAAAGTCATCACCAGAAAGTCATTCTTTAAGATTGAGGTTTTGAATAAGAACTTTTGAATTTATAGGGAAACTATTTGTGGCTTCACATTTCAGAAAGGCACAAAAAAGATACGGCAGCAAATAAGGTGCGCACTAGCTGAATAATATCTGCAAACTGCTCAGAGTTAATGAAATGCCAGTGCAGAGAAGAACCCACATATTAGGCATCAGGGTCCTCTTTTATTTTACCGTGTGTCACTCAGTGGCACAGTCAGAACTCCAAGAATGCTGCTGTAGGCGGTGAGACACAGGATTTTGTAAGCAATTATCCTCTCTTAATAGAGAGGTAAAAGTTAGCTGACATGTGGTATCACTGGGATGGCAAAATGGGAGTTTTCAGAACTAACATTAAAAGTGGCTTCGGAAGATGCAAAGCTGCAGTTGTACTAGGAACAAGGTTGAGTGGGTGAAGTGAACAAAAGCACAGGCTGAATTTAGACTCCTGAAAATGCACATTTATCTATATAACCAGGCAGTAAAAAGCAAGATGAGCGGCTGAGCAGCACCCTGCTGATGTTCTCCTTCAGCGCAAACATAGGTACTTTGAAAAAGAAAGAATGTTGCTTCCCTAAAAATGATGTAACTGTGGAATAACTATACAAAACTCTGCAAGTAATTAGTTTCCACATGAATAATGATTGCAAGGATATCTATTCTGTGTTTATCTCAGGGCTGGTAATTAACTTGCTTCCTCTAGGGCTTAAAGCATAGTCTGAGGACTAGGAATACAGGCATTTCATGAAAACTTGGGACACCCATGCCCACCTGACAATGCAACCTGGTTTGAGACCCTCCTGACTCAAGTGCACATTAAGACACTAGTCCAGGAGATTCTCTTTTGTCCCTTGTTTTGGAAGGGGTGGATAAGCCCAGTGGTTCCACAAAAAAGGTTGGTTCTATAACTATGGGCATCTTGGTTATTAGGAGAGATATCTTATTTCTGTTCTTGAAATGTTTCTATGACGCGCTCACAGAGACCAGCACTATTCTTTTTGGAGGGCAGCGCCCTCATGACCTCAGCACCTCTCACTAGGCCACACTACCTAGAGATTCCAGCACCTCCACACCGCCAGCCTGGGGATCACAAGGCCATCACATGAGCCTTTGGAGGACACTAAAACCACACCCACACCAGAGCATCAGTGAATTGAAAACAAGTCAGTCTCAGGAACCTGGTTCTATCACCCTCCCTTTATCCTACACTCTATCATTTTCCATATTTTTAAACTGCTTTGATATGTATACACACATATATAAAGGTTAATTTTTTTAGGGTATAGGTCTAATCATGTAAACTTTTGTGGCTCTTTGGTGCTTACAGAAAAACAAATACTACCTCTTTGAGAGTGTAAGCCGCACCCAAACAGATCCACTTCCCTGCTGTAGCTGAGATCCGGAACATCCCCCAAAGGCCCATGTGTTAAAAGGTTAGTTCCCAGGCGGCAGGATAGGGAGGAGATGGAACCTGTAGGAGGCCTAGCAGAAGTGAGGTTTGAAGGCATGCCCTTTCTGAAGCGCAAAATGGACCCCAGCTCCCCACCCCCACCTCTTCCCTCCTTCCTATCTGTGGTTAGGTTAGAACCTCCGCTCCCTGTCCACTCACTGCCATGATGTCCTGCGACAGCACAGGCCCAAAGCAACAGAGTCTAGTAACTACAGCCGAAGCTCTGAAACCATGAGTCAAAATAAATATTTTCTTATTTCAAGTTGTTTATTTGAAGCATTTAGTCCCGTGATGGAAAGTTGATCCTGTTGCTCTTTAGAACCAGTGTTCTCTTACTGTTCATGCCATCATGCTCACTATTTCTCTTTTCTGAAATGCTCTTTATCTTGCATACAGCACAGTCTACCTCAGGCTGTGTCTTGAACATGCATCATCACTTCCCTATAGTTTTCTTGGCAAAGCCTGCCAAACAAGGATGAGAAGAGAACACGTTCAGCTTCATAGAAGAACTCAGTGAGAAAACCCACAGCTGGCATAATCCTTAGTGGCGAAGCACTGTGAGGGTCCTGAGCTCAGAAAAAGATGATGATGATACCGCCCTCATCAATTCTGTTCACCACGTTACCTGAGTTTCTAGCCAGGGAGATTAGGAAAGAAAAACAAACCCAAATCACGCAGATTAGAAATGAAGAATTAACACTACCTTTATTCATAGATGACATAATTGAATGTATAGAAAATATTAAGAAACACACACACACAACTATTAAAGTCAGTGAAGGAACTGAGTATGATTGTAGGAAATTAGGTCACAGAGTAAAGTAAATTATATTTCTATATATGTACAATAAACAACCTAAAAATAAAATTAAGAAATTTTTATAACAGCTTCAAAACATAAAATGTTTAAGAATAAATTCAATAATAGAAGCACAAAACTGTATACTTGAAACTATAAATGATCATCTAAAGAAATCAAAGACCTAAGTGAATGGAAAGTCATCTTGTCCTTGGATTGGAAGACTCAATATTGTTCAAATAGCAATACTTGTAGTCAATCTACAGATTCTATATAAGCCCTATGCAAATTCCAACTGACTTCTTCTAGAATTTCACAAGCTGATCCTAAAATTCATACGGAAACTCAAAAAACCTGAAAGCAATTTTGAAAATCAAAATGCCAGTTGGAGGAACCAAACTTTCCAATTTTGAGGCTTATTACAAATCTACAGTAAGCAAGGCCATATAAAAGTGACATAGAAATAGATGTGGATCAGTGGGAAGAATCAAGAGTTTGGAAATAGACCCTTACATTAATAGTAAAAGCCGAATTTTGGCAGGGTGTGAAGATAATTGACTGGTGAAAGAACAGTTGTGAGAAAGATGGATCCACATGCAAAAGAAGCATGAAGTTGGATCCCCTGTGTATTCTACATGTAAAATTTAATTTGATATGAATCAAAAATTTATGTATGAAAGTATAAAACAAACAGAAAATAATATGTTAAAGTGTTCATGATCTTAGCCTATGCAATTTTTTTTAGCTACAACATCAAAAACATAACAAGAAAAATTAATAGGACTTCATTAAAATTTAAAAAATTGTGTACCATAAAGGACACTGTCAAAGAAGTGAAAAGGTAGCTGATGGAACTAGAGAAAATGGTGTTTCTGACAAGGGATATGTATCTAGAATATACAAAGAACTCTTACGATTCAGCAATGTAATACAAATACGTTGAATTGAATTACCAAATTCAAATTGTTAAAAGATTTGCATAGACATTTCTCCAAGGAAGATACACAAATGGCCTAAAAACATGTTAAAGACGTTCAATATTATTCGACTCAAGGAAAATGTAATACCTACTAGTTATCACTTCACACACACTAGGAAGATAATAATGAAAAGATAATAATAGTAAATGTTAGGGTACATGGAATCACAGAACAACAATAATAGAAATGCAAAATGTGCAGGGCATTTGGAAAACAATTTGGCAGTCTCTCAAAAAAGTTAAGTCATTGAGTTATGATGTGTCCCATCAATTTTTCCCTTAGATTCTGTACATACTGAAGAGAAGTGAGCACATTTTCATACAAAATCTTATATTTGAATGTAAATAGCAAAATTTACCATAACAGCCCCAAAATTGGAACAACTCAAATGTGTATCAATTGATGAATGGGTAAATAAAATGCTGTATATCTGTCCATTAGATTTACAATGCAGGATGTATCAGTATATGCTATGACATGGATAAATCTTGAAAATATTATACTAGGTGAAAGATGAATACAAAAGAGTACATATGGTATGGCTCTATATGAAATACCCAGAGTAGGCAAATACAGAGACAGAAATTAAGTAGTATTTTACATAGAGTAAGAGAAAAATATGTGGAAAGCAATTGCTAAGGAGGATCAGGTTTTTTGACAAGGAGATGAAGCCATTCTGGGTTTAACTTGTTGCCAGGTGGTGCAGCTGTCTAAGGCACTGCCAGATGTGGCAGAGGGGTTAAAGTATTGCACTGTATCGCTATTGAACTATATATACTGATGGGAAAAGATACTGAAGGTATATTGCTCAGTGATAATAATTTTTAAAGATGTAGAAAATGAAAATTACATTACTTTTTATTCCAAAAATTGCTTGCATATCAGGAAAGAAGAAAACTACAATTAGATAAGGTAGGGATAATCTACAACATAATTTTCTTATATGAATAACTGGTAGAGTATTCTGTATACATTAAAGTCATACAAACAATTAAGAGGTCACATTTATGAATGCTTTTCTTTTTATAATTTTTATATGAAAGATGGTGCATCATAAAAAAAACATTTTCTCCATTCTATTCTTAACATAGCATTGAAAGATATTCACTCTGCTTTCCACAATGATTAAAGTACAATCATATAAATAAAAATAAATCAAACTTTTGCATATTCAAGACAAGAGTATAGGAACACCTGTTTCCATTTTAATTGCTACAAAGAACACTAGAATCTAAATTGGATTCTCTAGAAGAAGAAACACCACCCTCCTTTAAAATTACCATGCGATGGGGCTGGGGATTTAGCTCAGCGGCACAGTGCCTGCCTGGCAAGTGCAAGGTCATGAGTTTGATTCCCAGTACCGGAAAAAAATAAAAATAAAAATAAAGTTACCATGAGCTGATGGATATGGCATATGGGGTCCCCACAATCTCCTCACCTTCCAAAGCACCACCCTGACCACATGAAAATTTTGGAGAACATTTCAGATCTAAACCACAACATCTGTCAACTGAGTGGGCTAAGGGGGATTTGCAATGCATGTGTAGTGCTGTTTCTACCACAGCAGGATCCACACACTGAGTACATTAGTTGTTTTCTTCAAGAAACTTTTGTGTTGTGTCATAGTCACTTCCCTGTCACTAGGACACAATACTCACAAATTAAAGGACAGAGAGCTGGGGATTTAGCTCAGCGGCACAGCGCCTACCTGGCAAGCGTAAGGTCCTGAGTTCGATTCCCAGTACCAGAAACAAACAAACAAACAAACAAATTAAAGGACAGGTTTATTTGGCTCACAGCTTGGAGACAGTTCAGTCCACAGTTGGCTGGCTCCAAGGCAGGGCAGCATGGCAGAGGGGCATGGGAGAGGAGAAGCAGCTCACAGCATGGTGGCAGGATGCAGAGAGAGATCAAGGGAAGAGGAGGGAGTTGTACTCTGGGGGCCACACCCTTAGGGGCGCCCCTAATAATCCACTGATGACTGTCACTCCCTCATGATCCAGCCACCTCCTCAAACCCCCATGAGTGCATAAGGCACTGGGGGAGACAGCTAGATAAAAACCATAAAGTTTATTAAAGTTTACTACATTTATTAAAGTATTTGTGTCACTTAATAATAGAATCTCTCACAGAACATGTTCAATTACTTTTCATCTTTGTTTCAGAAGTATAGAACATTTCAATAGATTTCTAAGAGCAATATTTACTCTCACAACTGCTGCTGCACATGAGTCTTTATTGCAATCTTCTCTACTTCAAGGATGTTTAAAATGTTTCATAGCAAAAACAGAATGAGGTATGTTAACATTTGTAATGGATTTCTTTCTGAATTGTGGACATCCATTCCTTAAGAGGTTGGGTGTTTTGTTTGTTTGGGCTTTTTTTGAGGCAAAATACATTTTTAAAAAGGATTCTCTTAATATTTCTCCTGAATATTTTAGATTATAAACTCACACTATAATTTTAAAGAAAAATGCCAGACAGTAGAGCATTATTATTACCACTGAAAGGGGTGTCCTCATCCCTATTACCGGCACAGATCCTTTCTTTGGTCAGTATCTTCAAAAATTCTCAATGCGGAGATTGGGTCACGGAATACTGGAGATTACTCATCCCTGTCTGGATATGAAGTGGATGACTGCTGAAAGCTCTTGCAGCTGGAGTGGGATCACAAAGAGGAAAATAAGGAGAAAAATGTACCCTCAGCTTCAGGGGTTTTTCCACACTTAGATGATAATTCAGTCCCAGTATTTTTCATCCTCACACATTAAACACACACAAATTCCCTAAACTGAGGAAATCTGATGAATGTAGATGTTGAAATTTTCCCTTAATGCCGTTTATGTCACTTTATGGTTTACATCCATATCACAAAGGCTTGAGGTAGGGGCAATCATTCTGTCATTACGCATGGAGCTCTGCAGCTTTTGCTCCATGCATGAGGAAGAGCAATAGCTAGTGCTGCCTGCTGCTATAGGTCCTAAATCATTTTCTCTTCTCTTCAGTAGTTGGTTTTATATTTGAAGATTTTCCTCTCCCTGTCTCAAGCCGATCAAATTGCAAAACACTGAGTAGAGTTCTATGTTGCTCTTACCCGTGAGCATGGGGGCCTATAAACTAATAAGTAAGAGTGGTAACATATGCTAAGGAGCACTATGGTCAGTGTTGCTGAGGAGCTTTGATGCTTTAGGGACAACTGCAGGGAGGGTGTTAAATGGGTGAGTGAAGAAGTACTGGTCAGTGTGGCTGTGCAGAGAGGAACTGCTGCAGTACAACCCTTGACTCACGCTGCTAGCTGACCATGTTCCATGGTATGCAAAAACATAACTCACAATTAGACCTCAGGTGCTGTCTACGTATCCTGTGAAGAAGTGGGCCCTAAGTAAGCAGGTTAAATTTTCATTTCCTCTCCACAGAGTAGCTATTTTTAACCACAATCAGTTTGTGGAATTGTGGAACCATTATGCCACATAATAGGACTAGCTGTGTCTTGGTCTTCATCTAGTACAAAAATGCCCATACTCTGAATATATGGTGTGCTTTGAACTATCATCTATCTGCCTCCCTCCTTCTCTGCCTCCTTTCCTTGCTCCCTCTTTCTTTGCAACCCTTTCTTTCTTCCCTGCCATGCCCTTCACTTCTCTTCCTTCATTTACTTCTCTTCTTCCTTCCCTCTCTTCCTTTCTCCTTGCCGTGAGATTCCATTCAAATGTCACATCCTCTGGACAACCCTCTTCAGGAAGAACAGATCATTGGGTTTTCTGTGTCTCCTCCATAAGAGCTCTACGACTGCAGCACAGGCATTTTGGTACATGCTGTGTGGCACTCCTTGTCTTAATACAGTGACTATACGTATGGGTAAATACCACGTGGTCCCTGCTGGGAAGGGATTTATAATGCTATGACTCATTTATACATCCAATTCGCCCTTTAGAGTAGCACACTCAAAGAATGTACACACTGTTCTTAGAAACTAGCACAAGTGCTTGAATAGGAAAATAAAACGTGGAAAGTGCTGATTGAATATAGTTACTAAAATATGCTTATTTGATTTGTCAGTTAAAAAGTTAATTTCAGTAAAAACATACAAATACAAAAACCTAAATAAAACTGGATGAAGTTAAGGAATTATATCTAATGGGGTATTTACAATTTTTATTAGTACATTGAAATGATACATGACCTAATGATTCATTGATTTATGCAACAGCTCAGCCAGCATTCACTGAGATAATAAACTCTAGTAAAGTATTTTGCATAACTGTATACCATGCCAAATTTTGATAATCATGTAGGAAGCTATTTAGAGTAAGAGAAAAAGAAAATTTATAATTTCTTCAGATCTCTAGTAAGTGATGACAAGTGATGTCTTATTGCAATAAACAGTGATGCTGATTTGATTATTTGACACATCACTGTCAGTCCCATCTATTTGGAAAAATCGACTCAAAAATCAACAATTTATTTTCTTAATCTACTAATTTTCTTTTGGGGGAACACTTAGTAGATTATTTGATACTAAAAACTAATGAAGTTTTAGGTTCATTTGGAAGTGTGACATTCTTAAATGTCTAATATTCTGCTCACGAAAGTTACATTTCCATAGAATTTTTTCCAGGGAGGGATATTTGAATATTTAACACTCTAGTAATTCTAAGAGTTGACAGGACCATTTGAATTTTTGAACACTAAAGTTCAAATTTTTAAGGATAGAATTAAATTATTAAAAAATTAACTTCTGGATGAATTTCTTTAGAAGCTAATAAGAATAAGGATGCTTTTTGGTATCTTTTCTGTGTATAGCAGGATGGAGGGTGAAGTATCACAGAATAACTGAAGTTTGATTTATCAAATGTACAATGTGTGAACCTCTGGAAAGAGGTTCTACCTTCTGACAAGAAGTTTTCATCCTGTGAAATAAGAACTGTTCAATAAGAACTCCTGCAAAATTCTTTAAGTAGGAAATCCAATTCCAATTAAAATAAAAAGACAACAAAACAAAATAAAAAGACAACAGGCACAGGAAACAAATGATAACGCTCACATTCTTCCATGATCAAAATGCTTGAACATTTGACACTTGTTAAAATGTCAATTCTGCTCAAACTTGGCTAGTGATCAAAACTCTCAACTGTTTAGGAAAAGAAGTTACAATAATTTTCTTATCTAGGAAAAAGGTGTCTACTATAGAAAACCTACAGTTAATGTCATAATTAATTGTGAAAAACTAAATGCTTTTTCTCTGTAATGAGATGTAAGGCAAAGATGTGTGCCCTCACCATTCCTATTCATCCCTTTATTGTAGGCTAGCACAATGAGATAAAAGAAAGTCACACAGAGCACTATCAAGGACCACAAACTGTCTCTCATAGAGATATGATTATCTACATAAATAAAGCCAAAGAATCTATGCAAGATGCTAAACTTAGTGAGTTTAACAAAGCAGCAAGATGCAAAAGCCAACCAACAAAAATTAATTTTGTTTTTATATACTATCAAGGAACAATTTGAAATTGAAAAACTGTATCATTAAAATAATACCAAAAATGAAATATGCATTTAAATCTGGTCAAAAAAGTAGATTCATATGCTGATAATCACAATACAGTGATTTAAAAAAAGAACGAGTAAATGCAGACATATACAAAGCCTATGAAATTAAAGATGGATGGAATGTTTTAACATTTAACACTTGTTAAAATGTCAATTCTATTCAAACTTGGCTAGTGATTCAATTCAATTCTAGTAAAAATTTCATCAGAAATTTTACAGAAATAATTAAGTTTGTTCCAAAATTTATTTGGATGGGAAAATAATAGCTAAAGTGCAAATAAAATTAAAATTCTAAATACTAGCTAAAATATTTGTAATTTTGAGGAAAAAGAGGAAGGTCAGAGAATACATTGTCTTGTTTCAAGACCTACTATGAAGCTACTGTATACAAGAGATAGTACTGTTGGCATAATATAGACAAGTACATCAATTAAATCAAATCATTTTTGGAAAAATGCACACACGCATGTTCAGTTGATTGTCTATGAAAATACAAAGGTGAGTTCTGAGAAAAAAAAATGGTAACCTTTAGAACAAGTGATCTTTGTACAATTGGATATTTATTCTAAAACAGTGATTCTCAACCCTATGTAAAATCATAATCAAAAATTACCCTGATGGACCAGAGATCTAAAACAGTATAAAATTTTTACTAAAGTATAAAACATAAAACAAAACCTAAGAATTGAAAAACCTTCAATACTGAGATTTCATGATCATAACACTAAATTCATGACCAATTAACAGAACAAAAACAAACTGCTATTCACTGGAATTAAAAGCTCCTGCTTTGAGAAAATTCTATTGAGTAAATAAAAAGCATGGAAGAGAGTAGGAGAAAATATTTGCAGTAGACTATGTATAATAAAGGAATTCCATCCAGAATAAACAAAGAACTTTCAATTCATAATAATTAAAGAAAAACAAACAATCCAACTTTGAAAAGTGAGCGAAAGATACAAACAACGATTTGGATAAAGTGAAAACACACTCAAATAAAACAAAATAACCCCTCTATACCAAACATCAAAAATACAAAGTGGTAACAAGTAAATGAAGCAACCGAGAGATTGTGGTGTAAACTACGATTCTGAGTATGCACAACAGGAAGTCTGTGGAACAGTGTGGCAGCTGTGTGACTTAGTGCACCACTATCAGGTGACCAGGCAGTCTGGTAGTGAACCATGTTCCTTCCCGATATGAGACCATAACCTAAGAGTACAATATGGGGCTGCCACCAAGGGTATTAAATTTATTGAGCAGTTAGGTACTTTCAGCATTAAATGTGAAAGTTACTAGCTTTTATGATAAGTGCTAATATCTCCACTAGTACTCCTTATTTTCTACATGAAACATAAATAATAGTAAGCTTTAAATCATAAAGGGCAGCTCAAATTTTCCTCATTGGCCAAAGGTGATTAAATGTTCTTCAATTATTACTAATTACTTTAAAATTTTGTTCTCTTTATTTTTTTCTCCAAATGGTTACTAACTAAAATAGTAATGTAAAGTGATTCACCTAACTTGGCGGTGCCAGTGAAGGCCTTGGGGTGGGTCTGCTGTCTCTGGAGACAATCCGCTGTTTCCCAGGAGAGGCTAAATGCTTATACGCAGGCAGATCTGCAGCATCTGCAAACAAATCTCCCACTCCAATTGCAAAATTTATTTGAAAACACAAAGAAAGCAGAGACAGTCCTTTTGACTTAAATAAGAGTCCTCTAGAGACAGAAGGCTGATAATTTCATACTTAAATCATAGCTGTATCAGTTTAGCCCAGGTTATTTTCTAAGGTAATTAATCTTTAGGCAATAAGACTGACTAGGCCCTAAGCTTCAGGAAATTTATATTTCCCAAACAGCCTCCCTTTTTTCTTTACTTTTTTCTAAATAATGTTATTTGAGTGTCTTCTATGAGATAGCTTGTAGTTATAGAAAACTTCAGTTTTCTGGAAATCACAGTGTAGTTTTAGAAGAAACAGTAATTATCTTAAAATTTAGCGATTTTTACATTGTGTGCTTTCAAAAATAGGATAAAGAAAACATCACTGAGATTGTTTAGATTTAGCTATCTGTAAGTGCAATGCTACTGGAGATATGATTAATGAAAGAAGAAAAAATTTCTTTACAAGGGCCCATTTCCATGAGTTTTAGTGGGGCTGACGTGAAATCTTACCCTTGGGATAGAAGATATTTAGGTAACATCTTTTTCTAAGCGCATACTGTGTTCCTCTGACACATCAATCTTCAGTCTATAGAATGGTAAAGGAAGTCTTTGTCTCTGTATGTTTGGGCAATGAGATATTTGTTCTATCTGAGAAAGAAAAGGCCCACAGTGTAATCTATGATTTCCGAATGCCAGTCTGTATATACAGTGTTTTGGATGGAACATGTGTCCGTCCAAGTTTATGTGATGAAATGCTAACACCTATAATGGTGGTCTAAGGAGATGGGGCCTTGGACAGTGATTTAACTCATGAGAGTGGAATCTTCATGAATAAGAAAAGGGCCTTACAAAGGAGGCTCCACAGAGCTCTCTTGTCCTCTTTCTTTGCATACACATACAACAAGCTGGTTGTCTGCAACCTGTAGGTGGTCCTCATCACAATTCTTCCATCTTGGCACCCTAATCTCGGATTGCTGGCCTCCAAACATTCAAAAATAAATGTTTGTTGTTTAATCCACCTAGTCCATAAAAATGTTTTATAACAGACTGAACTGAGAGACACTGAAGTTGTGCTTTCTGCATAGGATTTAATTCAGTAACTGTGTGTGTGTGTGTGTGTGTGTGTGTGTGTGTGTGTGAGTGTGTGTGTGTGTGTGTGTTTGTTTCCAGTATGTATCTTTGTTGTGAGGAACTTACTCAGAATACTAAGTTGACAGGTTCTATTCATCAAGCTTGACATTTGGTTGGCTGGAGGTGAGATCCTCCTATTTTTGAAAGGGTTTAACAAAGGATCCTGATGTTCAGTAGGATTTGGAAGTATCTGGGATCACATCTTTACATATTTACATTTTGCCCTTTGACTGATCTATTTATGAGAGGCAGAAGTTCCTGTATCACAGAGTAGAGTGTCACTGCTGGTAGTGTGGTGGACGCTGCACTCATGTGAGTAATCATAGGCAACAGGAAGTGGTGGTCCATGGAGCAGCCTACTTACTAGATGGATTTCACTGCTCTAATAACACATGAAGAAGCATTCCCTCTCTGTCCTTGGGAATAACTACAGTGTGGGGCCAGATTTTAGCAAAAATGCTTGATTTGTTTTGGGGCAATGGATCAGAAAACCAACATTTGATCACTGTGGAGTTCATATTTGTACTTTGGATATGAGTAATGATTTGGTTCCATCTTTTGCTTATTTATGCTTGTGGACGCACAATATTCTTCCATTTTCAGATTCAATAAGTTTGTCATAGAATAATAATTAGTAAGGCCTATGGTGAGGAAATCTCTTACTGCCAGAATTGTTTAGATGAGTGGGCAAGATGGTTTATAGTGAGGAAGTAACACTTTCTGAGCAGAATAAATTACTTAGCCTGTTTTTAATAACAGCAGGAAGTGACAGGGAGTTTATATTTGAAAAAAATTCTGTGCTATTATTCCTCAATGTATATAGGGAGAATGCCTATAGACTTTATCTGGCAGGGAAATTTAATTAGCTCCTTTAAAATGCGTTTGAAGTCAATTCTGTTTAGTAAATTAATTGGGAATTTGTTTTACCCAAAATCAAGTAATTCTTGGAAACAATAAAGAGACAGACTAATGTGTGATTGGATCAGCTGTCAAGTACTGCATCTTATTTGGGGTCCAATGCTTGTGCTGAGGAGGAATATTTGATAGGGGGTTTTCTTTCATTTTTTTCTTTGTGTTTAGCTAAACTACGTAGGATTTTCACAAAATCTTTTTGAAACAATCTTGTATTTGTTCTTAAATAGTCAGACTGTTTTGCTGACATTTGAGTTGGCCATTTTTTGTGAACACTTTCCCAAAAACTGCTTGCTTATAATACTTGACATTCTCCAGTGAGTCTGGACCACAGTGATCTCTCTAGTCAGACAATATGAGCATCAAGAGTGTTTATCAGGATTATGTTGTAATTTCATCAGATGTTTTCTTCTCTCCTAAACAAATTGTAAATATCCCCATAAAATATATTTGTAACAAAATGAATACTAGTGAAAAAATTTCAAGTAGCACTCTGAGCACTCTAAGGAACATCTTCATTTTCTTCAGATAAAAATGAACCTATTTTTATTACACAAAGATATACTAATATATACTGGTCTTCATAATCTGCACGCGTCTCCAACTTGAATATCTGTACCATAAGGAGAAGTGGAAACAATGGCTGTAGCCTGGGTACTGGTGAACGAAAGAGAGACAAAATGTGCCATTCTGGCAGCACAGAAGACGGTATCCACTTTTCCAAAATTGTCTAATTAATCACGACAACGATAGATTCACAGAGCATTCCACTATGTTTGCTTCTTTATGGAGAAGAGAATCCATCTCTGTTGTCACAGACTGTTTTGTGAGAGCTGCTTCACATAGTCAGATTTGTGCTTGGTGAGCAGACATACCCGACAGGACAATCATGTGAGTGGCTGACTCATTAATGGACTTTTACTATATCCAGTGCAACTAAGCTGACACTGGGTGACCAGAATACTCTGAATGCCAATTTTTAAATTAAAAAATTTTCATTGAATTTTAATCAATGCCTAAAATCTCCTTAGTTACTGTTTATAAAATCTTGTCAGCTCATCATCTGCTTTTCCAGGAAACCATTTATAGGAAGTGTATATAGTTCTGCCTCATGAGATGAGCTTTCCTTTTGTAATGCCTATTATTTTAAGAATGAGGCAAACAAATTAATGTAGACCATAATGGCTAAGATCACTGAGGCTAGGATCACTTGAATTATCTCATTTCTTCATCTTGTCAATTGTGTGGGAAAGACTGAGAGATTGGCGGGCTCAGACACTTGCCCAGGACCATGTAATCAACAGGTGACAAAGAGAGACTGAATAAAACTGAATAAATTGTGTTGCTTGAGAGCTCTTTAACCACAGGTTCAAAATACATGATTCAGTGTGGTTCTGATTCTATACCGAACACAACAGTTACGTAAATATACTTCTAACTACAGGTTATATCAACATTTTCAAGTTCTGTCATGCTCTTCATAGCATTTTCACTATATTATTTTACTTATCCCAACAGTCCTGAGTAGCCTATATGCAAACTGGTTTTCTTTTGTCTTGTACTTGTGGAGAGAATGAAATTCTGCCTGATGTTGGAGAGCCTTCATTCCATGTAATGGGGCACGATCCTCAGTCACATGCCTTTCCATAGGAGAACTATGGTATTTGGTGAGCAGTTATTCAGAACAAAGCATGTTAGGACACTGCATACTTGAATACTGTACATGTTCTTTTAACCCAATGTCTCTAACTATTAAGTAGTCATCATATCTGTAGAGATGCATTTCACTGATGATTCTCGCTATGTGGGTAAATGTGGAGGTAAAACTTACTGAAAGACATGGGCACAGGTGGTGGACTGTCCTGAATGAAGGGCTACTCAATGTTGACTTCTACGAAGAAAATTTATGGGAAATACAGATAAAGCTTCATCACGGTAGATAAAACAACCAACCAAAATAAATTTAACAAGGAAAATGTGTACATGAATTGCAGTATAGATTTTCTACAAGCCCAGGAAAAAAGTACTCATCTGTGGATAAGATAAGCACAGGCAGATTTTTCAGAACTTCTGACACTGAGGCTTAAGCAAAATTTCTCTTATCAGGTCTTCATAACAAGGTTTTTGTAAAATTTATCCAAGATAACAATGGACATAACAAATGAAGTGAAACTAGATGATAAAGTCATAGCACTAAATGTGTTACTTGGTAACAAAAAATTCCTTCAAAGACCAAACTAGTATAATTCACATAAGTAATTTCCGGAGGCCCTGGATTGGTCTGATGGTACAATTAGAATGGACAGTCATTTAGCCTTCAGACCACATCAGTTTTAGAGAACCAGAAGAAAGTTCTGATTGCAACTTCTTCCTCTAAAAATACACAAATTACATTTATAGTGACATAGTTAATGAAAAAAGCTATGTTAAATCGAAAATGTAGGGGTATTTTTATTCCCACAAGCACCTTCCTTTTCTCCAGAACCCCTCCAGTAAATGAATGACCAGTTTTAATATTTCATTAACATTATTTTCTACACATAGGCTTCTGGTGAGAATTAACAGCAGACTGAAGGATGCAATGTTTGATAGGAAACTGTACCATACTGTAACTGACACCATGTTTCAATTCACTCTGAAGAGGGTAATTTCTGAGACTTTATGAAAATTAAGGAATACAACCAAGCCATCAACTTTAGAGGCCTCTTCCTGACTAGAAGTGTATAAAAAGCCAATAGTAATAAAATAATCATTTATCAGGCACTAACATGTTCCACTAAGGTTTCCACTCAGGATTATGGAGTTAGTAATATCCCCATTTTACATAGGGGTAAACTAAGTCATAGGGCATTTAGATATTTTTTCCAAGGTTCACACATGACAACTTAAAAAATTCCCTTAGGACAATTTCAGTTCCTCATTAAAAAATTATCATTTATATTTCCTAAAGAATACATATTCAAAAATCAGTTGAATATTTGCATATCAAGATAAACAGAGATAAAAAGTGAAAAATTATTAAATTTAGTTTACTGCTTGCTGTGTTGTCCAAGCATTTGGGGGTTTAAGCTCAGCATGTGAGTGTGCGTGTTCCCAGACAACGCCTACTCTCATCGTGGGCAAGTTCTGAAACACTTGATCTGAAGGTTAAAAATAAAATCTACACTTTAACACACAAAATAGTATCCATCAAATTCTTCAATATTGTTATGTATTCTATACCATCTATTAAAACCATATTTTGGTAAGGGTGAAAAAATTCAAATTTTAAGGCCTAAAGTTTCATTTCGTCTTGTGTTATGCAAACTCATCATCCACCTCAGATATTTATTTCCTATGATACATTTATCATATTCTAGTACAAATTTATATAATAATAACCATTATTTATGTTAATTTAAATTCTAACCTTAGAAAGGATTCTCTGTTGCCCAAATGCATTCAGCTTTTCAAAAGCAGACACTGACTACAAATGTGTTCTAGCTCCTAATTTCAGGGTGACATTATACTAGTTAGTTTTTTTTTTTATTTTAAAAATAAAAGGTGAAAAATACTAACAGACAGACAACATTTTACAAAATAGCAAAGGATCAGTACAGACAGTGCAGACTTACAAACAGAGTGGTAGGGAATTAACAGTGCTTGTTGTATTA